>NW_022994317.1:647099-703889 GCF_012275295.1 Melopsittacus undulatus | reverse complement strand
TTCAGGGTGGAGAAATTAAAATAAACCCAAAATGAAGCTACAAGGCATTAAAAGACAGCTTTAAAAAGGACACCTTCCATAGTTCTGCAGCTTAGCTCTGCAGGGTTGGTGTCACTGGTTTAGGATGTTCTTCTGTTGGGTTGGGGTTTTTTTGTAAAAGACAGAATCAGACACTTACATACTGGGGCACTGCTATAAGCAATGCAGAAAACAGACTGAAAGAAGGAAAAAAAATCCAAATAGTTTACAGCTCAGTATCTCAGGCTTACAAATAAACTTAAGATTTCAAGGGCCAAAATGTGCAGGAGTCCTCTGGGTGTCTCATAATACCAGTTCCTTCACTGTTTTATTCCATTATTATGGTTTTCACTGCTTAAGGTAAATAAGCAAACCTCTGCTTTCCTTAAGTGTAACAGCAGATTCCAATCAGAACCTTACACTTCCTTACATAAACAAAATTGTATACAGAATAGCTGCATGAGTGTACACACATCCACCATTCTACTATTCACATAAGGAACAAAAGGAAAGGTAATGGGGAGTTTGAGGTTAATTTTTGCTGTTGATTTAATTAAAAAAAAAGAATGCTTGAACATAATAATGCTCTCTTACTATGAATAAAAGGAAATCAGGGAATTTTAATCTGTATAATCCCCCTCTAATTACTTAACAAGCAATTTTTTAACTTCAGGAATTTTTAGTTTGCCATCTTTTCATATTTCTGAAAATTACCTAGACTTTGCCAAGTTCAAATTACAGAAGCCTATGCAATTGGTTCAGCTAAAAACCACTTTAGTGAAACAATGCAACAGAGGATAAAAAAAAGCAACACTGGTGCCTCACAAGTGTAAGGATACATAAAAATTATTAAATGTGAGCCAAAGCCACTTACCTTCCAGCCCCCTGAATTCCTAAGATTACTCTGGATAATAGAGCATATGGAGAGATGCTCATGATCTTTAGCGAGGGATGAATCATCTTCATGTAGGCGCTGTGAATAGCCCCTGTATGCATACTGACATCATCAGTAAAGACTTAGAGGCAGAGGATACTATGGTAACCATGCAAGGTGCTGAGAGAGAGAAGCCTTTATTGCTTTAACAACTTCCTAAGGCTCCTACTACTGGGTTTCCATTCGCTCAGAGGGAAAGACTGTCACAGAGCTAATGAGTGTGACACTGTGCAGAAGAAAACCCACTGAATCTATTAATTGTGATGTGACTTTTTAAATGACAAGTGTCATAGCTTGATTCCATTACCAAAATTTTTGTGACATCTGCAAGATCTACCAGGAGTCACAGGTCATGAAGTAACACTGTCAGGTAGCAATTTGTAAGCATTTGTTTTCTCTATTTGCATGCCTTGATACTACCACAGAGATGTTATCTTCAAGTCATGCATAGCTGTAAGTAGAAAGTGCTCTTCTGCACCAGAGGGTCAAAGATTGATCAAAACACAATCTAAAGCCTTAATAGTAAGGCTCAGGCACAGCATGAGCTGACATACTGTGAAAAAAGGTACTTATCCTCATATCATAACTCTCTGAACTTCAATACTATCTGCAAATATATTGCCCATGAATGACAAAGCTCAAGTAAGTATTATCACCATTGACATGATATGGCCGAAAGATAGCTGGATAAGAAGTTTTGACTAAGCTTTCCAGAAAATTGCAGTACTGTATCTTCATTTTACATACAGACAGCTCAGCTGGGGTTTATGGTTGGTTTTTTGGGTTGTTGTTGGTTTTTTTTTCCTTTTCAAAACTAAACAATAACCACATGACTAACTTCTCAATCAGAATTACACAAAACCAAAATGGAAGCACAGGCGATGAAGGGGAAAAAGGACAAGAGAAAATCTCCAAGTCACCTTGGTTTCAGTTTTTCATTACACAAGCTTGGGGTTTTAATTCTTAACTTTGATTGGGTTATTGTGAGGTCAGTTTTCAGAGCTGTATCACAAATATGAAACAAATTGGACAACAACACTGCAGACACTCCAGTTTTGAGTTTTCTAGGCACCGAAGTTCCCCTTAGTGGTCATTTTCCCAGGTAATGATCTGCCTGAGCAGTATGTTTAATTAACAGTCCTTCTTTTACAATTATACTATTGCCACAGAAAGAAGACAGAGTCAACTATTCTATGTAGTGGGTTTGCAAGTTAGAATCCTGAAAGCAATTTCTTTTTTGCCTTAAAGGTCTGATTATCAGGTAATCTTGACAGTTTCTATTCCTCCCCTCCCCACAACTGTTAAGATACTTAAAAAAACAAAGCAAAACAAAACTCCAGACCAACATCAAAAAAGCCCCCAAACCAACCAAACCCCGAAGGTGGTCCTCAATGTATCAATACATTAAATTTTGCAGTATTAAAGCTACAGTGCTTTTAATTTATCTCTATGATACTTAGAAGTCTAAAAGTTTCATTGGAAAACTCATTCCATAGTAAAAAAAAAACAACCCAAAACCAAAACAAAAAAAAAACCAGAACAAACCACTTCATACAATATTTCATTACACAAATTCTTTAACACCATAGGTGAGATAGTTTCTGTATCTGTGAGGAAAGAGCATCGTGTACCAGGCTGAACTGTAGAGTCAGCAGCCTGACCTCCTTATGAACCACTGTATTGAGCACAAGGGGCTGATTAAAATGAGCACAGTTCTGTTCAGACTGCAGCCTGCTGATGCTGAAATACCTATTTCTTTCTATTTAGAAAAAAAAATTCTATTTCTTTCTAATCCTTCTACACAGGAAGCTGATGTCAGCTTCTACCAGCACACAGAGAATCTTGACACAGGTAGTTAAGATTTCCACAATTTGGGGTATCTAGAAGAGCTGCTGTGAAATGGTTCATTAATACATGAAACAATCAAACCCTTGCAAAGAACCTTCACTTTCCAGTCTGGTTGAAAATTCTGATCTTGAGCTAGTAATTAAGAAGACGACTAAACACTACTGGACCAGACACTTCCACAGTTAGTTGTCATTCAACATGGTGGCGTTTTTTTGTTTGCCCCTTTTTTTTTTGTTTTATAAAGCAGACTTTATGGCCCCTTTTTTAGCTACTAGTGCAAAATGCTTCACATACTTCACATATAAAGACTGCTTTTCATAGCTAACTTTCTGTGTGTACACCTGGTTTCAAAACCATCAACTGGTATTCCTTTCCATCACAACTCTGCTGCTTTTATTCATATAATTGATATGCAGCGTTAAGGAATAGGAAAGGTAGAGAACAGAATAAAAAGAATTGGAGAATTATCTTTATGTAAAGTTTATATACAACTCAGCTAAATTCACTCTTAACTGCAAAATCTAGAAAGCCATAACTGGGTTTTTTTTTGTTGACTTCTCTGTTGAGACAGGTAGGTCTCCAGAGGACACTATCAGCACTCATCTATGTGGATGGGTAGATAGTAAATAGCAGATCAGTAAAAGCAAAGAAATTTTAGCCAACTATCCTTCCAACTCCACCTTTAGAGATTGATGTAACAAGCTAGACAGTCCTTCTTAGGAAGTCCAAAAGCCAAAAGGGCCACAGCAGCAGAACAGAGAGAGAAACTTCTTCTAAAGCTAGAGTGTGAAAGATACAAAGATGTTTACCACCTCCAATTCATTCTCAAGATAATTAAAAAAAAAAAAAGAACTGAAACACTAATCTCATGACTACAAAGTTAAAAAAGTAGTTAAAAATAATAAAAATCAAACGTATCCAATCTAAATTGCTAGGTGACACATGCAGCTTTCAAAGTGCCATTTTTCCAAAACACCTTTCCCACAGTCTTCTTTCTGCTTTGGGAAGAGGAAGAACAGACACCATCTGGCATGTCAAGCAAATTATATCCATCCCCTCAGAGGACGCAATAATAGATAAATCTAATAAATCCATCACCTCAGACATCTTGATTAGTAGCTAAATGTTTTTTCAACTAGAATCACATACGAAACTATTTTTTGGGCAAATTCAACAACTTCCTCTTTCATCTCAAGCTAACTCATTTGACCACTTTAAAAACTAAGTAAAAATAAAGCCTAGCCTATTCATTCCTTGAACAGTAACTTGATTTCGTATGCCAAGTTGATATTGTCAGCCAAGCAGGTGTGCACATACAATATGCCTTTTGGAATACCGGCAGAAATCCAACAATTTAGATTCATATATACCTATCAATAACGGTGGTAAGGAGTTAGGAAATGCCAAATGGACAACTCTGTATGCTTCTAGAGTCTTCATTTGAGTTGCACAAAGGTTTCAAGAAAGTCAAAAGAAATAATAAAATATCAGCACGCATTAGAAGGGAATTGTAAATAACCATCGCAAGCACAGCACACATTCTTTCTTGAGCTCAAAACATCAAGTACAAAAATATAAAGGTTGGTATGCAGAAGAGCAGTCTTGACATCATTTTTGCAGACACATGTAATGGTTTCCTTATATGCCTAAGCTCTTAAAACTATTATGATAAGACTCCTTAATCTTTCAAGAATCTCATTTCTACAGAAACAGAATGAAAGACTGCTCAAGCAATCATGACAACATAGTCTGAATTCCTGCTCTTACAAAGAGACATTCCGAGCTACTTACTTCCATGTCTTGCACAGATTTTTTTTCTCCACCCACAATTTTTGCAAATGAGATCAAGAACACACACAGAGAATTCACCAGTTTCCCAGAACTTTTGCAGGAACTTTTACCCCAATTTTTATCCATGCTGAAATCTGGGTATAAGAAATTTAAATTGATAACTGTTAAAACAAGTAGGTACAGGACAAGCTTTGTAAGAGGTACCACTTTATAAAGTAATGATCATCTACCACATTTACAATATTTCTGAAAATAATCAGATGAGTATTTGTCAAAGCAATAATTTGTAAATTGGTATTACACACAAAAATACACTATTAGTATGATGGACTATAAGGGACAATTAATACCAAACACAATTAGAAAATATTTTTATTAGGTGGTCGTTGTGGTTTATTTCATATATGTACACCTCCAACTGAAGGCTTTCTTTAATTTTCTGCAGTGATATATTGCCAAAACAGAGCTACAGTTGTTATCACCACCAACACTAATGTTAAAATAGAGGCAAAGTACTCTCAAGCAGCAACTCCTTCCACTATAGCATCAGATCCTGAATGTGGTCATGTAACAAAGCTACACACATAATAATATACAGCTAATACAAGCCAAGCAAAGTATTTTAATCACTTCATGGCGTTCTATTATCAAACCTATGCAAATCTGGCTCTTATGTGGCACTAGTCCTGCTTCAACCATATTATGGACTGGGTAGGCTTTCAGCATTAATAGCAGAGTGCTAAGACAACTGTATTTTTCCAGACATATCTGCATGACAAACATCTTCAGCAATGTCGTAATGCTGGGGGAGGAGCCCAACCATATGCACATACTTCTGGAATTCTGGAATGACCACCACCAACCTTTTCAGGGACAGTCTTCAAGGAAAAGGAAGGAGGGGAGGAGGCTGCACAGCTCTGTTCTCAACAGGTGACTATGCCTGTCTTCAGATACACAAACCTTTTCCCGTTATTCACCTGAAATACATCCTGATTTTCAAAGCCTGTGCATCACTTTAATTAGGGTTCAGAATTGAGCAACTCCCACTTGTGCAAATTTGCTTTATGTAATACACACAGATTAACTCCAAAATTGAAAATCAGAAAGAGACAGGATTACGCTACTGCTTTTAAAATAGTTACCACATAATGCATTTACAAACAGCATGTACCTAGGCACTTACATTCATACATTCACGTTTGGAAAAATGTTAGAAAGATGCTCAGTACATTGCTCCTACAGTTCAAGCATAGCTCCAAAGATAAAGGTCTACATACAGCACTGTACCATAATATCCCACCCGCTTGTAAATATGGATCTTTGAAACACACAAGCAGGTTTTTTTGTAGAAAACTAATCTTCTCCTAACTCTACTTCTTTAAAGGGACATCACTGCACACAAGAATATCTACTTGTATTTGTAAGGGTGGAACAGTTCATGACACCCTTTTTGAGAGCAAAAAATGAGCACTTGCCAACACTGCTGTCTCTCCTGTTCAAACTTCATTAGATCTTACATTCTGCATTTCAGACAAGAATTCCAAAGTAAATCCCAATTTTCCATCATTGAAAATTACATTAGTCTTGCTCTGTCCAGCTGCTCCTCACAGAGACACTGAAAGACATATTAACCTCCTTCCACCCCCTTAGGTTTACATATCCATGTTTAATTACCAGATTATCTTCTGCAGCTCTGCCAACAGAATAACAGAGCTTTTAATTCAATTCCTATAGCAAAAATTCCCTGCTTTGCCCTAAAACAGGGTCATTCCTCACTCCTTAACTGCAACTATTTCTTTAGTGCTTTCCTGACATGAGAGCTGACTAAGAGGAGAGATCAGCTAACTGCTTGAAAGAACCAAACACCAATCCTTTTAAATTCCTCATTCCACTTCACGGTCCTGCAGTAACTTTAACAACACACTTCAAGAAACATCTTGAGTTTACACTGCTTCCATATGTCCAAAAGATCTCAGTGACACATGCATACCTTGTTTTCTCGAGTCAGGAATTCATCTCTAGAACAACCCTTCCACAATCACTACATTTTGAAGATGCCTCTAGCTTTTATTACAGCAAAACGAGTTACAAAAACAACCTCAGCCTGCTCATGGCGCAAGACGAAATTATTTGCCATAGATGCCAGCCTCAAACTCTACCACTGTTAGACAAACACAAGAGCCACAGTCCCAAATTAAATTAGTCATTTTTCCAGATAAGCAATTCCCAACTGAACAGAAAAGTAAGAAAATTTAACATTGTGACTACAATCTCTCTCCTGTAACCACAAGGAGTCTGAGAGAGGGGCACATAAGAAGGATTAGAATACTTGACTTCATTTTCATTCCAAAGTGATTTACGGTTTCATGGCAATTTACAACTGCCAAACCTCCACACTGACTATTCTGCAGATAGAATGTATTATTTCTGTGTTTTCCACTAGCTACTGTCTAGCTTTTACCAGAAATATAAAAAGTAAATTTTGACCCAGGAACATTTAATATTTGATTAGGACAAGAGAATGCCTTGCAGAACATCGAGTAAGTAAGATGAGCAAGGCAAGTTGCATTCACTATATCAGCTCAGATGAGACAGACTTCATAGTGAAATGAGTACCTTACACTGCTGCTTGTTCTTCAGTCTTAGTCCTATAGGTGAGCAAATAAAGATTACGGTGGAAGGTTTATTTTTATTTCAAGATGAAGTGGCCAAATTTATTGCAAAGCAACAGACATGCTTGATTTAGTCAATTAAAATACAGGATTTGTATCATGAATAGTGAAATGAGAGGTATAGCAATGATCTTCACAAAGATAAAGTATCTGCATTATAGATTGTGAAATTAGAGTTACAGAACTTATATTTGCAAAACAATTACAAGAACAGTATCTAGAGCTGTAAATGTTTTCTCCAAGGTTCCACATAAAAACAAGGAAAGCACAAATGTGAAAAACAAACAAAAAAAAACAAACCAAAAAAATAGAATCCATTGCCACTGCATCATGTTTTATTACTGATTTATTTCTTTGTCCTATGCATAAGACATGTATATAAGCATAAAGAACGCAAATGTGTAACTCCTTGCCACAGTACAAAAGATGTAGGAAATTGCTTCTGATGAGGATTTGTCATTTAAGTGGAACTTGCTTTGCCAGTATGTAGAAAACAAAAAGTAAACATAATCAGAGGAAAGATTTCTTTAGAGTAAATTGGAAAGACCTAAGAGAAGCAGGGCTTTAACACGCATTCAAACAAAACACCTTTTTGCTTACCTGAATGTAAATAAACCTATTAAAAGACTCCCTTAATGTATTAGTTTTCCTTTAAACCCAACAACAAAACTCCCACACAGTTATATTCTAAATCTGTATCTAGTGGTAATTTATTTAATTCTTGTCCTTAACACCAGTGTAAATAGAAACAAAATATTCCCTGTAACAATCAGTTTGAGTCTCACCAACAAAGAACAAAGGGCTTTAACAAAACGGTAAACAACAGATATGACCCTCAAGATTATCAGGAATCACTGACTGACTGGAAAAGAAAACAATCAGCTAACTAAACATGCAAGAAGAGATAGCAGATCTAATTGAATAAATTGTATTTTGGTTTTGGTTTAGAGAAGAATAGCACTGTTGGGTAGCACTACCCAACAACTGATGGAGTCTTCCCATAATGCCTAAGCAGAGACAGAACTTCACATAACATGCTCTCATTAGCTCCCAGTGACGAAAATGCTTGAGGCTTTCCTTCAAGTAGCATGTACCATGCTCACACCCAAATCATCTCACACCAGGAAGTTGAAGCATTTATATTTGAGAGCCGATGCTGCTGTGACAACACACCACTTAAGGGAGGCCCAAAATCACAGGCTACTTTCCATGTAGCTGGTACACTTGGTCTAAAAAATTAAAACAAAGAAATACTACACATATATGCATTAAAATTTCAGCAAAACCAGAGGAATTAAGGGACAGTTTGACACAGCTCACCATAACTTACAGAAAATAAACTGACGTAGAATTTTATACAAATGAATACTTCGTGTCAAAAGTGTCACAGTATGCTCCTACTAGGTGCACTGTTCTTCAAGTCCATAGTGCAGCATGATTGCTATGTATTTTACATTAAGTGTTGAAGCTTCATTATTCTGCCAATCAGTAAGTTATTCTTCTAAATGCAGATACATGACGGGCTTCACTTATAAAAGAAAGCTGTGGCTTACAAGTGAGTTAATGACAGTCACCAATCTGCCAGACCTAATCCTATCTGATATTATGTAATTAAGGTGAGACAATCTAATTTTCCCTAATCCTTTAATCCTCTGTTGAAAGAAGGAAGCAACTAGGGAATAACTAAAGTTACAACTGTGTATATTTAAGATCTACTACAGACACCTCAAAGATTAACATCAAAGAAAATAAAAAATAGCTGACCGCTCATACACAGCAAGGCAAATGGCCTTCAAAAATTCAGATATGGAAGATAATTGCTTTTAAAATTAGAATTAAGTCTTCTCCTACCATTAAGATGGTAGGACAAAGCCTGTCCTACCATCCCTTTTCAGGAAGCTATGTTAAATCAAAGACAGAATTCCAGTTTGCAATAGCATTTGCTCTAATTGGGCTCAGACGACATCCTTAAGTATGGCACAAAGCTCGTCTGAAAATAAAGAGCAGGCAAGGAGCCTGTTTACACAGGTATTGGTGTCAAAATATAGCTGAGGGAGCTGCAGGGGCTGAAGTAACTGCCCATCCACCTGTCCAGTGCATGTGCCTTCACCTAAACATCACATTTTCATTAGAAGCATATTCTTTGCCTGTAGATCAGCAGGAGACTGAGACACAGAACAAACTACTCCAAGGCAGATGGCTGACTGCAGCTGCACTCTCCCACATATTAGATGAAAGCTACTGCAGAGCAGGAAGTGATACTGCTATAACAGCAGAAGCAACCACCACTGAAATAAACAAAGCCCACTGAACTACTGCATAAAATGCTTTATGTTGGCTTAGAGGCAAATAAAGAACCTTACTTAAAGCAAGCTCTTGGCCTCTTTTATGTTAGAAAATGAGAAGACATGTACTAAGGATCACCAGATTATCACATCCCAGGTAAAGACAACAGAGGGCAAGTCTAGACTAAGGAAGACATACCCTTGATCACCTCAGGGAACATGTAAAACAACTGGACATACATAAATCCATGGGCTCTGATGGATGCACCCATGAGTGGTGAGGAAGCATACATGGTCCTTGGCAAGCTGCTCTGGGTGGTCCTGGCTAAGCAGGGCAGCTGGACAAAATAACAGAATAAGGTCACCAAGTGGTAATTTCTGCTCTTGGTGACTACTATCCCTTCAGAAAACAAAAAATTCCCACAACACTACCTAACTTCAAATAAAACTAATAACCAGATACTGTAAAGCTTGACAAAAATCTTGCCTCACTGATCAATTTCAGGGACACAAGTCTAAGCATTTAGTCATTACTAGTAACTGAATATATATTATAATTGAAAACAGATCATCTATTCATTTCATTTACATGCACATACAGAGTAACTCAAAAAACTTTTCCTAAGAAAAACTACCATGGTTGTATGTCAGTCAAGTTATTCCATCTTACTTCCCATCTCTCAAGACAAGACACAGATGGTGATCTTCATGATTTGAAGATCATCCAAGAAAAAGCTTTTATGCTTACTGAAAACCACAATAATTACAGGGAGGTAGAGTCCTGTTATGAATGTACAGCTACTCAGCACTGATCCAACAGAATAAATCTCACCTATCACCAGAAAATATATTCCATTATTTGGAAATACCTGCTCCTGAAAGCACCTAATAAGAACACAAATTCAAACATTCCGGTCTGTCTGAATAAAGAAGATTTCAACAGTGGCCTTCTAAATTTCAATAAAGCACTAACTCCATATTGATTTTCTAAGCTCAGCTCCTTCATTAAAAAAAAAAAAAGTACTCAGTATTAAATGAAAACACTGCATGACAGAAGTAAATTAAGTCCAAAAGAGGGCACAGAATTAATGACTTATAAACAGAACAGAAATATGAGACAACAAACACTACAGAAAAGAGCCAAGTAAAGGTAAACAGCTGTTTTGAATTAGCATTTTTAAGAAAATAACTATGAAGCTGAGAGCTAATTCTAGAATTCTCAAAAAAATTAGAGGGAACCCCCCCCCAAAAAAAAAAAAAAATCAAAACATGCCAAACATGTGAGATTATCCTCCAGTAATAGTGTTTGTTCATAAATACTTGTTCTAAATGGAACTGGAACAAAATAAACCCAAGAAGACCACAAGTACCAGCCATAACAGATCTAATATTCTTGTACTTGTGTGCAGTGTTGTCAAAACAGTACTTCTAACCTCCCCAGACATGAAAGTTTTTGACACAATAAGGTCAGGTTACAGAACCATTTATCTAAACTAGAAGCAGGAAATTTATCTTTCCCTTTATTTCCCTCCTCCCCCAACTTTCTTACCATTGTAACAGAGAAGAAATACCCAAATTTCAGATCAGAGACTGCCTGACTAGGGTGAGGGAGAAAGAAATTAATGGGAATAATTTTGAGGAAATTATGGTCTACACTGAAAGTCAGTTAGCTGATGAAAGGAAAAAAAATAGAGACCAGCTAAACAGTGATAGAACAAGACAGAGTAGAACTCATCCTGGGGAAAAGACAACAGAGAGTATGAATCTGGAGTCACAATGTGTCCAGGAGAGGCAGACAGCTCTGCCCACAGCCAGGAGGGTCCATTAACGTGCATCTCAGCAGCATCAAGGTAGCTTTAATCCATGGTTATGCCTTCTTATGGCACATGCATTTATCAATCAAGATCACCAACAAACCTACAGATAATATCTTACAGCTGAAGCTGGGAACAACCCAAGGAACACAAACCCTGAGAAGCTTCCATATTATATTTCGTAGTGAATACAAATCCTTCAAAAGCACTTAAGTATAACAAGATTATCATTTATGTATTTTGCAAATGTATTTAGTACAAATGTGTCCCCTAAATGGATAGTCAGTTCAGAAGCTGAACAGAAGAGGTCAAATAGAGTAGCTAAATAATGATAACACTATTTATAGCAGCAAAAACCAGCAAATTGCCTGAAGATGACAGGAAATTGCACTTATGCAAATAAAGATACTTGGGTTTGAGTTTAATTAAATCATTAATCCTTTCTGTTTGCCAGTTATTTTCAGAGAACACTTCAGCTTGACATTACAAGAGCACTGTATGTGCAATATGTTACACAAGCCATCTTCAACACTTTGACATTGCTTCTATTTTCATAAAAAAAATACTTAGGTTGCAGTTTGTGAAGCTTTTTTCTTTTTGTTGAAGCTTATTTTCCAATGCAAACTCATTTCAAAACCATCTTGACACCACTTTATTCTTTTACTCCTTGCTGTCATACAGGATACTGAAAAAAAAAAACAAATGTGCTATGCTGTGATGCATTAGGAGGAAGATCTCACAAAACTAATAAAATCAATGGATTATGCTTACCTAAGGCCAGCTGCTTCAAATTCATGTTGTTAGGCTCTAACACAAAACACTACAGAACACTGACAACCTCATGTAGTGGCACTTTCCTCATTCAAAAACAATACCTCTGGCTCTCCATGGGGAGTATGATAAAAGCCACAGCGCAGATTTAAAGCCCCAGTGCAGATTTGCTAAGATGTCTAAGCACCAATGTCGGCTTGAGAGCACTTGCTTAATATTGCTACACTGTGATGATGCCTTATTTTACTTTATTTTTGAGTTATAATACCAAGGCCACTGTTCTTACACTAGTATTTTTTAAATTTTAATTTATATGATTCACGTGTTAGAGATGGCAATAAAGGAAGCACTTGCAATGAAAACTGACTTCCCCAAAGAGTTACACTGGGTCTGTTACATCAGCTTCCCACCTAGTCACAGTTTCTGGATCTAGAGCTAGGCTATTTCAAAAATAAACTGTGAAGTGAAAAAGTAACAAATACAAGTTGATGTTTCATACATCTTACTGAAGCTTAAGACTGCAGAACACAATACAGTAAGAACAAAACACTCACATAATGAATCCACTGAGAACATCAGCAAGTTTTCTACTACTTTATTATATAACAAGTGCGAGGACTGATGTAGTGATTATTTACTCCCAGGCAGCAAAGCAGGATGAAGACAAACCTCAGGACAAGCCAGAGCATAGCCTTGGAGAGACCAAACAACTGAACATTTCCACAGATCAAAGATCCTCTCCCATAATCAAGCAGTGGTCTAAGAATAAGCACAGACATCTGAGGAAAGCTATGTGACTTCAAAGCACGTTTTCCAAAATAGATTTGTTTCTGATCAATCCAAACCATGTGTGCAATTAATTTCTGAACCAGCAGCTACTGCAAGAAATAGTCACAAGTGACCAAATGATCAGACAGCTCCTTGCCACATTAGTTAACTATGGAATACCTTTCACTAGCAGGCAAAAAGACCATAAGGCACAGTATCAAAAAAAATCATTGCTGTAACTCATAAATGAGACCCACAAGGTTATCACAATGGCAAAGTATATCCAAGCTGATCAGAGTTTTGCAAGCAGCCAGAAACTGTTCCAATTCCTTAACATGTTGCTGGCTTGTATGACCAAGTACACCATTTTCCTTCCAGTCTAATTAGATTAAAAAAACAACTAAGGCAAGTCAAAGAACTGAATTGATCACCAATTCACAACACATGCTTACTGTTTCCACTGATACGTATCATGAGTTCAACAACAATAAATGAATCAATATAATAATATAGATAATGTGTTACTGCATTATCTGTATTATCCTCTCACATCCTTAGTAATAAAAGGCCAAGTGTCACAAGACACTAGGACTAATGTTAGAAGACGAAACTCTACATCAGAGATGTCTTTTGAAGACCACATAAAAACAGCAATAGGCCTCTAAATGCAGCTCTCTAGAAAAGCTTTCTCTTTGCCACAAGCAAAATAGAAGATATGGGAGCTATTCACGTTGTTTAATTTCTTCAGAAGATGACATGGACCACATTAGATAAAAGAAGTTAAAAACAAGCAATGAGCATTCTATATCCCACGGAAGGGGGAAAAGCTGATACCAAACTTTTCAGGATAGAAGCAATCAAATAAAAAAAACTGAGGCAATCAAATAAAAAAAACCTTTTTGTTTGATTAACTCTTTTCAGAAAGAAAGCTGAGGAAGTTTCACTGCAACATGCTCTTTTCTTGATACCTGGTCATTACTTATGGTGCTTCAGGTCATACACAGTCTCAGCTTTACCACCATACAACAGCATTGTACAAATACCCATTATGTGCACTTCTGCTTTCAAAAGTGGTATGGCTATGAACCTGAAAATGACCTCTTTTTTACATGAAAAACAAGTCAGCTCTGAAATGTTTTATTTACTCATCTCCTCTTTAAACTCTGTCCCAGTCATTTCACATTCAACAAACCATAATATGTACTGGTAGACCTGTGGAAGACGCTGCAATTCAGGGCTTGGTAATCTTGGGCAAGCCATGTATGCTACATTAGGCCTTGTACTTAAGACTTGGGAAGCCCCAGTGTCAGTAGGGGTAGCTACAGCAAGAGAATCTGCTGGGGTGTCCCCTGCCAGACTATGATGCATGATGATGGACATCACGAAACACACAACCCTCCTGCTTGTCAGGGGAAGATACACTGGATACGCTCTGCAGATATATTGTCTGCAACAGGAAAAAAAAGTTAACCAAAAGGAGACGTTTTTACTTTTACTCCAGCCTGGAGTCTCAAAAGACAAAATTGACAGGAAACTGCCTTCTATTTATGGGAAAAAACACAAACAAGAAAAAAAAATAGACCACAAAAAGAAATCAGGACTGTGGATGGACTGATTACACCCTCTGCTTTCCCATTCAGCAGAGAAGGAGAAAGTACACCAGGGCCAACTAATCACCCTAGGCTGGCAGCTTCCATAAAAGCCCCATATCAATTGACTAGATTTGGATATTCCCTCCCAAGGTGCAGTGGGTGGCTGGAGTCCCATAGGGAGGAAACAAACCTTATATTCCACTGACAGTTGAAACAAGGGGAACACAAAATCACAAAAAGGAATTTATAAACCTTTAGAATTAGTTTTAAGCAATGTTAAGTTCAATGGCTTTGTAACAGGAGCAGTGGAAAATTGCTGAGGTGCATAATACGTAGAAAAAATAGAGTACAGATAGAGAACATACTGGCACAAGATAAATCGTTATAGTTGATGTGGTCTTAAGAAAAACAGTCTAGAAACACAGGACGCAGGGATAAGGAGTATCTGGGAATAGCAGGTGTCCAGGATAGGCTACGGGTAAACTAGCGGATAAGTAGGAGGATAGGAGGATTATTATGTCTCTGGTGCTAACGAACCAATTAAACTGGTATAAGCATCTACTGCACCTGCTTCAAAGGCTGCCAGAAGTGATGAAGATTGTTGGAAGAAGTAAACGACCCTCAGAGACCACCACCACAATTCTGTACTTCTGGAAAGTGATGTAATCCATACGTAGCCTCATGAATATGTATGTATGCCCAGGGACTATATAAGGATGGCTTGTGTAGCAATAGAGAGACATACATTAGGAGGAGCTATCCCCCGTGTCTCCCAGCGCCGCAATAAAGAATACCTGCTTGTCAGCTTGAAAACTTTGTTGGCAAGTTTGTTCCTGGAGTTTTCTCCGAATCACAGTACACCAGAGCAGTCGTAACTGTCAGCAGGTAACGCTTCTAATGATTACAGGACCCAACTCTATATATGGAAAAATCCCCAAACTGATTAAAATTAATCGGGGGGGGAGGGGGGGAAGAACCTGCTTGTTAATATCTTTATAATTACAGCTGGGTTCCTATGTGCTTTCTATAGCAAATGTGTAGGCAGCTGATGTACATGAATAAATCACGGGACATGACTTGTTGGCAGGCAAAACTTTGATAACGGGGCAAATATTCAGTTACATTTCCTGCTTTTGGAGCCTCCCTCAGAACAGGTTACATCCAAACAATACAGGCTGCCCAGAGGCTACATAGAGATCACCCAGATGATTACAGCTATTAGAGGCAGGAGTTATTCTGAGCCTATGCCCCCTCTTCAACAGCCGCAGTGAAAGTGCCTAACAGTTCCCAGAAAATGACAGCTAATTAATGATCACTACACACTCCAAGCTTCAGTGTCCCCATACTATCACTCTCCTCCAGCAAGCTCTATCTGAAGCTGTGGCATTCTGCATGGAATGCAGTGAAGGTTTTGTCATTCCAGCTGCTAAATGAAACACGGGAGCAACCTGCACAATTATGCTGGGATCAGCAGTATACCTTCACAGTACTGCCCCAGAAGCATTCACACACCCCCACAATTTGCCATGGGCTTGTAGACTAGTGTTTGGAAGATTTTAATACTTCCCCACACTGTAAATGGATCAGTTATGCTGATGATGTTATATGTGGTGGTCGCACTGAATCAGAAAGTGAGGGAAACACTAAGTAACATTACTGAGACAAAGCAAAATCATGGTTGGGAAATTAACCCCAAGAAAGTTCACAGAGTTGCCACAGAAGTGAAATTGGAAGGATAATCTGGTAGGGAGTTTGCAGAATGATGCAAAAGTAAGCTGAACAAACCTTTATATGGCAGAAATGCAGAGCAAAGCAGAAACAACGAAGATTACTAGTCTTTGCAGGTTCCTGAGGGAATTTATACTTGGCCCAGATATTAAGATCATTATGTAATATAGTAAGAAAAGCAAAAAAGACCAGTTCTTTCCAGAAGAAAATGTAAGTACTGCCTTTGAACAAGCAAAGAAAGCAGCTCCCCATGCAGCCGTTTAGGATAAAAATTAGCCAATAAACCTTTTAAGCTCGAAGCCCCAGTACTGGATGAGAAATGGCTTTGCGGAGACTTTGGCAGCAAGGTGACAGGTGGCATATTCCGTGAGGCTTCTGGTCTTAGAGGCTGCCTCCATAAACACAAAACTACAACAGCTCTGGACTGCTTATTCAGCCCTAGCTGAAACATAAAGAATCACCCATGAGACCAAGATTACTGACAGCAGGGCTCCCAGTTTTACAGTGGGCACTGTCAAATAATGGTTGGACTTGATGACCTTAAAAATCTTTTTCAACCTAGTTGGTTCTGTGATTGTTCTATGCAATTACTTCAGACTGTAAACTGGGGAGGTGCAACGGACTAGCACTGTGAAATTGAAATGGTGCATTTCTATGCTTACATCCACCAGCACACACAAAGTAAGGGCCTTATGAAAGAAAACAGCACAAATTGGCCTCGTTAATACAGTGTGCCTCTGCCACCTTATCTGCCAGCATCCTGGGCACAGCAGGCTTCACCATATGAAAAATTAACCCAACAGCTTAATGCGTGGCTCACCAATGGGTCAACAAGATATGTGAAAGAAAAACTGCAGCGGAAGCGGCTGCATTTGAAAGAGCTGGGCAAACCTTCCTAATCTACCATGGGAAGGGTATGTCAAACAAGCAGTATGTCAAACTGGTGGGTGCAGCTATGGTGCTGGAGAAACCACCAGCTTCAGAAATCTTTATACTGACTCCTAGGTGGTATCTAAGGGTCTCACACCATGGGCTGGTAAAATGACAAACAGATGACTGGACAATACATGGTAAATCTCCCTGGAAGCAAGATTTGGTAAAAATCAGAAAGCAAGTGCAAGCCCAATGTGCTCTGGTGAGACATGCAGATGTCTCATGTGAGCCAGAGTAGGAATATGATGCTGCCGATGATCAGTCTGCTAAGGCACATTATTTCCCCAACATCCTCCAATAAGGAAGCGTTAGTGAAGTGGGCTCCAAAGAAGTCAGGTTATTCAGGAATTGTTCCTACTTACAAATGGGGACAAAATAGATGCATTCCTTGCTCCAAAAAGCCATTCAAAATGCATTTTAGGAATACCAGATCTCCACCTTAACAGAAGCAAGAAAACTACTACAACAGCACTGCAGAAAGACAAAGTACTGGATGGTCCCAGGCCACACCTCACAGACACCACAATGGGCCACTTAAAAGATGCCACAGTTTGCAGTAAATACCAGGGATGGCAGGTACATGTACAACCATCTGGCTGTACTGCCCACTCCCCATGCCAACCAGAAGGCCAGTAGGAAGGACCTTCACTTTTTAAGCCAATGGTTACGCACTCCCATTTATATTACATCAGATGGTGGCTGTCATTTCCAGGACAAATGGTCTGGCAGTAGGCTGGTGAAAACCAGGTAGCATGGGTTTATTATGTATCTCATCAGCCTTGTGGAGACAGTTTAGTAGAACATCCTAGTGCCTTACCTAAAATACAGTTGTGAATTCTTCCACCCACACTGTGGTGCAATTGGCCAACAGTGCTGGCACCAGCATCAATAAATCTAAATTGCAGGGGAGGAGTCCAGGGTTACACCACTGACAAACTACTGTTAGCCCACCACCATACAGGAACATCACCAGACAGGAACACCACTACCGGACTCCTGTCTGCAACTGAAGAGGGGCGCACCTGAGCAGTGGGTGGACAATCTTGCTTACAGTTTTCCCTGCCAAGATACCATCCCAGGTTCTGGGGACTACATTCTTAATTTTAGGGACACTTAGACAATACTCCTTAACATGTTCTGCAACATGTATTTCATTAAAAGCTGTGGTTTCCATCTGTTCTGCTGAGGGCAGATGGGACATCCTCCCCAGGAAGTCTCAGCACAGCACCTCTCTGCAGAGACATAGCAGCACCTTGCACATCACAGTGATATACAGTCCCACCTTCCTGGCCTGTTTCGGGGTGCCAACGGAAGCTCTGGTGGGAACCATAAGGCAAATATTTAGGAAATGCCAGTGTGTGAAAAATGGGTGTGTGGAAAGATCCCCCATGCCATGGATTTTTTGCAGTAGGAAGCAGGGCAATGGTTTTAAACTAAAAGAGAAGAGATTCAGGCTGGATGTGAGGAAAAAAACTTTTATAGTGAGGGTGGCAAAACACTGGCACAGGTTGCCCAGAAAGGTGGTGAATGCACCATCCCTGGAGACACTCAAGGTGAGGCTGGATGTGGTTCTGGGCAACCTGATCTAGTTGGAGATGTCCTTGCTCATTGCAGGGGTTTGGACTAGGTGACCTCTGAAGGTCCCTTCCAACCCAAACTATTCTGTGATTCTACGACCACCCTTGCAGAGATTGCTTTATAACCACTGTTACATACTACTGACCTTCAGAAGACAGAGGTACAGCTTATTCTTATTAGCAGGAGTTACTATCTCTTTCATACAAACTATAATGTTAAAACATCTTTGGCATAAAAGAGTTATTAAGGTCCACTCCACAAAAGGAATAACCCATTGCCAGTACCATCACAGCTTGTGAATTTAGGGAAAATATGAAAGATAATTGTCGTTCCTGAGTAAATTATATGGGCAATTTCTCATGGGATCTAGAAGGCATTTTTACATAAATCACTTTGTCTTATTAACTAACAATTTAATCCCACTTCAGATATTGAGATAATAATTTAAAGAAACACATTTTCAGGCCTTCAGCGCTACTGTCAGCAAAATCAATCTCAAGCCATTTCTAGAGGTGTGCCCTTACCATGGTGCAGCAGGTAGACTCAGAACACCCAGATAAGCTTTCTCCTTCTCTGTGAACCTCCAGAATAGCCATTTAGCACACTGGCTTGGAGAACTGTTATTTTAAACTAACCAGACTTAGTACCCAAGCATGTGTATTTTACAGTCTCTCATAACACTGTCACAGAGAAACTGGTGAAATATAGTCCAGAAAAACAGACAGTTAAGTGGACTAGCTGAACTGCTAGGCTGAAAGGGCTGTAATGATCAGTAACACAAAGTTCTCCCGTAGGCCACTCACTAGCAGTGTATCCCAGGAATGAATATTGACTCCCGTTCTGTTCAACATCTTCACTGATGACCCGAAGCACTGAAGGAAGGAGGAGTGGCCAATACACCAGAAAGTCATGCATATACAAGAACTATATACAAGGTCATATACAAGTCATGCATATACAAGGTCATATACAAGGACCTTGACAGGCTGGGGAAAGTGGCTGACACAAACCTCATGCAGTTTAACCAAGGCAAACACAATGTTCTGCATCTGGGAAGGGACAACCCCATGCACTAGGATGGGGGCTGGCCAACTGGGAAGTAGTTTTGCAGTAAAGGCCATGGTGGAAAAAGTGAACAGGAGCCAGCAGTGTGGACTCGTGGCAAAGGCAGTCAAGGGCATCCTTGAAGAAACAGCATGACCAGTAAAGTAGGTTGAGAGAGGCAATCCCTCAGCTTCCAGCTAGGGCTGACAAGGCCACACCTAGCGTGTTGTTGTCCAGTTCAGGGCAACCCAGTACAAGAGAGACATGGACACACTGGTGCAAGTACAGAAAAGGGCTACAAAGATGACTGAGGGACTAGATCATTCACCATACAAGGGAAGATGGGACTTTTTATAGACTGAATAAGAGGAAACTTGCTGGGGAGCAGGTATAGAACCTTATCAATATGTATGAGATTGATAACATGGGGTGAAAGCATAGAACAGTGCCATACTCAGTGGTATCGACTGACAGGTAAGTGGCAATGGGCATAAGTTGAATCACAAGAAATTCTATCTGAAGAAAACACTTGATCATGAGGGTGGTCAAACATGGGAAAAGCCAGGCCAAAGCAACTGTGAAGTACCTCCATGGAGGTACTCAAAACCTGACTGATCAGGCTGTCCCAGGCACCCTGATCTAGCTGACCCTGCTTAACTAGGGGGTTGGGTTATATTACGTGACCTCCAAACGCTCCTTCCCATCTCAACCACCCTGTGATTCTATATTAACCTCACAGGAAAAAAGCTGAGTGAGACAGTCAAAGAAAAAACAAATATTAGTGAGCATGCTTTTACTGTCAAAAAGAAATTGCTCTTTAATTAACATTCTTGTAACTGCCACATGTAATAAAAGCTATATTATATAGGAATAACTTTTCTAGAAATAGCTAGGTTCTCTAAATTAGGTATCACAGAAAGGGATTAACATGCTTGATCATTTTGTGATCAAAATATATTAATACTGTTGCAATACAAATGTCAGTAAACAAGCAGGGGAAAAAGCAAGCTATCTGAAGTCAGGATATAAGAGATACATTAAAATCCACCAGAAATCCTTAATCTCTTCTATAATGAGATTGAGATTCTTAGTACAATGTAATCCATCTCCTTACCTCGAACTAAGGATACACCATGTTTGCAAAAGGAATTAAATGCAACTGAATTTAGCCAGTCTGAATATAAATAACCCATGGAAAACTAAAGAATACAGCACAGAAGTCTGTAATTACCTCCGATTTTAAAAAGAAATGCTAGCTCTCGTAATTTTTTTCTCTTGAAATGGACTGCTGTAAGCCTGCAAGGCTGACCTGATCAGTTTTCAAGTTCCTTTTCTTTATTCCTGAAAATACCTAGCTTTATGGCATACAAGCATGGTTCAAGGAAAAAGAACTCTATGAAAGGAAGCCAATGTGTAAAGCAAATTAATCACTGGCACTCCAGAACCAAAAGAAGTCCCAAAGCAGCAGCACTGGTTTCGTAGACAAAACACCAGACTACAACCAACTTCAGCACCTGCACAGATGTAAAGGTGTAGCTTTACACAGAGTTGACTCAACCAGGAAGGGGTACACAGAGGAATCATAGATGAAAGATGCTAATCTGCTTCTAAATTAAAAGGCTATGGCTTCCTGGAAAGACGTGGATGAAGAATTTAAGTATAATCATGTATCACTGATGCTAGATTATGAATGCATATTAATGGACCTCACAAACAAAGCAACTCTACTCAGTCATTCTTGATGTAGTCTTTACCTGTTAACAGAGACATAAGAAGTAACACATTTGCTGCACCACAGGTTAGATACACAGCCCATTCCAGCCTGTCTTTTCTGTCTTCTCCTCTCTTCTACCCCACTTCACATTAGCCTGATCTTCAGTTTTCCAGTTTTTCTTTTAAGGTTTTTGGTCAATAGCTCACATAAGCCACACTCCTCCAATCCCAGTTGTCTAACTCCTTACCTGATCCACATCTGCATCAGTTCACCCCCAGACTTCACAGAATTTCTCTTCTCTCCTAGCTGTACATCCCACTGGCACATGGTTCCAACAGTATCTACATATGCCACATTTCTCTGCCAACTGGCTTTCTACAGCAGACTCACCTTCTGTCCTCTTCTCCTTGGTTCACCTACTTTTCCTCAAGTTCTCTTTCAATCTCAGCTTCTTGATTCTCTATTGGCTTTACAGCAAAGCAACACCTCAACCCTGACATAGAAGACTTTACCACCACTTAATAATTTGTCAACATTATATGCTACACACATCAGAAACTTACTGTGGGAAGTATCAGACAGCTTTTTCAAGATATAACAAAGGAGTTCTGTAAGGATGGTGAGGCAGTGGAACAAGCTGCTCAAAGAAGGGGTAAATGCTCCATCCCTGACAGTGTTCAAGGCCAGGCTGGACAGAGCCTTAGGCGGCATGGTCTAGTGTGAGGCTTCCCTGTCCATGGCAGGGGGATTGGAACTAGATGGATGTTAAGATCCTTTCCAACTGTAAACACCCTGACTCTGTGATCAATATCCTGTAGTTTAGAAATGAATCTTGGAGTTACTTCTGCTTAACATCTGCATACCTGTACATGAATTCATTTTAGTTTCACTGGACACACTTTTAATAAAACAGAATCAGAAGGAGAAATGGAAACAGATTCTGAAATAAAGAATAATTAAGAGACAAAGGGAAATGAAAAAAATGAGTGACAGAAGAAACAAAATATGAATTTACTTACACTATCTTGGCAGATTACACTATCTTTCTTTGATGAAACAGAAAATCCTTCCATCAGACAAAAGAAAATGCAGCAGACCTGTCAGGGTGGCAGAATTTGGTATATTTTCACCCATCCTACAGCATGGAAAATTACTAAACATGAAGTAACTGGATTAGAAGATGTTAAAGAAAAAAAAACTGTATGAATGATTAAACAAAGACAAATGTGACTAGCATTGAAATGAGTGAAGTGACAGTTTCATAAAATAGGAGTGTTTCAAAAATGTAGCCTTAGCATTTGCGTAAAGGAAATCGGCACAAAATATTGGAGAGAAGCTGTAGAATCTGCTGAAGCAAGGCTGAAGAGGTACTACTCATTCACAGGAAAATCACAATGCCTTAAGAAAGAAATAGGTAATTTTGACAATCAAATCAACAAAAACTATCTTTTTGTTTGTTTCTTTTTTATTTCTGCTTTTATGTCAAGCACTTCAGGACTGTCTGCTCTTAGCTACCAGTTCATCAGCTGGAAAGATCTGTTAGGTGATTACATGATCACCGCTACTGTAATGTGCTCAAAATAACAATCAACAATAAAAAAGTGATTTTAAGGTGGTGTATTTAGTAATTTCAACTTTCCTCCATTACAGATCTGCTTTTATTAGTGTCACTGTCTCCATGTGCAACACCAAGTATAGTCCCACTCAACACGTACAAGAAAGGTTTGTTCAAACTGTAAGCAGCAGGAGAAAGGGTTACTGGAGTCATAGAAAGATCTCAAGCTGGAAGGGACCCATAAGAATCCTCGAGTACAACTTCCTGCTCCTCTCAGGATTACCTAAAACTAAACCATATGGCTAAGAATGTTGTTCAGATGCACCTTAAATCCTTATGGGCTTGATGCCAGGACCACTTCCCTAGGGAGCCTGTTCCAGTGACCAACCACCCTGTCAGTGAAGAACCTTTTCCTAATGTCCAGTCTGAACTTCCCCTGATGCAGTTTCATTCCATTTACTCATGTCCTGTTGCTGGTCCCCAGAGAAAGGAGATCAGCACCTCCCACCCCACTGACCCCTCTTGAGGAAGCTGTAGACTGCAATGAGGTCATCCCTCAGCCTTAATTTTCCAAGTACGTAATGAGACAAAGACAGGCTGGATTGTTCAGCCTAGCAACATAAAGTCTAAGAGCAAACACTATTGCTCTCTATAAACAAACTGAAGTATATACACCAATCACAGGGAAAGAACACAGAATTAAGCTACTGAGTGATACTAAACAAGAATGAATGAGTGTATAAAGGCCATGAATAATTTAAGCTGGATATTAGACATTTAGGACATTTTTTAAATAAGCCAGAAGGAGTATGCTGTGGATCATCATTTTAAGATGAGTAATCATTTTATCATATGGATTGAAAGACATTCTTTGCAGTCCTGCAACAGAAAGCAAATGTACAGACACTAAAATACTCGCTCACATACTTGGATTCACAAATGAAACAAATCTTCTACAGTTTTACAGATGTCCTACAGGGTTAATCTAGCTCTGTGCCTAACAAAAACTAACAAAAAAAAAAAACCCAAAAATTGAAAAAGAAAAAAAGGAAAAAGAAAGGTTCTAGTGTAAACATTTCTTCATAATCCCTTTTTGTTTCTAAGTATGAAAGACTAATAATGCAATTTTGTTCGTAAGTATAAAAGACCTGAGGCATACGCAAACACAGAAGACTGAAAATTAGTAGGCCTCTTGCAACATCCAGTGGGAGGGTCAGAAGCAAACTTCTGGTGTTTTATTTAAGCCCTGATTAACCCTACACACTAGGAACCATGGCAGACAGACAGATTATTTTAAAATACACTATACACCTTTGATATGTGTATAGCTTGTTTTACAATCATTTGAAATACCTGCCCGTTGCAGAGATTCATATAGTAAATATTGTATTATGATACCAGGACCATGAATGTAAACAGCACAGATTAAAGCAGCAGATGGAGTAATAGGAATGGTATGCCTGCTGCAAATAAAGAGATCAAGTACATGGAACTGAAAATATGCACTATGACTCAACATTACACTTGGCATTCTTTGTCAAAAGGAAACATAAATACAGCAAAGAACATGCAACAACATTAACAGTCAAGAATAACCAAAAGGCCTTGATAGCAGCATCCTTCGCTCCCCTTGTCACTGCCAGTAATCCTGGACAAACTGATTGGATACCCATCTGTCCTGGTCTTCATAAATGTAGGACTGCAAAAGCATGAGTACAAAAGGAAAGAAGAAATATGAGGTAACAAATATGAGTTTATGAAAATTACTTTGGCCAAATAAAAGACATGTTTCCTTCTATTCAGTGATCCACTGTAGCTGCTGCACTTTAAATTCTTCCACTTCATCTAGTTGCACATCCTGTTTGGCTGTCGCAGAACCATGGTTATCTTAAAACAGACCATTTGCCAAGTGACATCTGTTGCATAAAATGTAGGAAGTTCATCACTGCAGCAGGAACAGCCTAGGTTATAGTTTATTGTCTTTAAGTTTCCGCCAAACACACTTCTTTTCTTTGTGTTAAATGGCAAATTCCTCTAACTGAATTATCTAATTGATAATACATTGAAGGGTGAAGGGAAAGTGATGGAACCCCTTTCTCTAAGAAGTGTGGCAAGTGCTCACAGTGCATGGAGTGCTGTTACAACAGCACTCTTCCAACTAATGACTGATAAGTGTCTCAGATAAAGGTCAGGCATCTTGTTTCTACTAAGTAAATCAGAAAAGATTGCTTTCTTTTGGCATCTCTGCGCATATAATCCACACACATTCTTTTAGAGGCTACTTTTACATTTCATTCACATTCGCGCACAGAGATGAAAAGAGTGTTTCTGAGCAACTTGTGTTTCCCAAAAACAGTAATAACAAAAATAAATATTTGAAGATGTATACCTGAAGAACGCCAAGTTTCAAAAGCCAGTACTAACCATGAATTTTGCTTCCCATTTATACCTACGCTACTTCTGTCAGTACTTGTTCTTCACTCACACAGTCATGAGCTATATCTCATAATCTTTCTTGATTTCACCTTATGCTTCCAGAAGTTCATCATAATCTTAAAGTACTCCATGCTTTCAGTCCCACATACTCTTAACAGCAAATTTACTAAATTGCATTGAAATGTATGTTTTAACACAAATAAAAAAAAGTAATCATAAAAATGAAGAAATGCTAAATCAAAATATATTTTAAGTAAGACTTTAGATCTTTCTTTAGGAACATGTTGAGTAATTATTTTGAAAAAGCTTTCAGCTTGATTCAACACCCCTGAGGAGTGTAACAGTCTATCCTCCTTACCTTGACCAACCTGAAGAAACTGAATCTGAGTACAAGCAAAACCAGCAGGACATTAGAAAAGAGTCCTCCTCTTATCCCAGAGAAATGAAAGGGTTATTCATAAAGAAGCATGTTGTAAAACTTCACTATCTTTCAGGATCCCAAAGTACTTCAACTTCACATGTTCTCACTGCCTTACAAAAAGCTAAAAGAAGAAGGGAGGGTGAGGGAAAGACGGGAGGGGACAGCAATGACAAGCAGAGATCAAAGAAAGGTGTCATGCAGTATCCTACAAATATGAAATATTTCAGTGGTTACATCTCCTTTCAAGCTACAGTTGTATGTAATCAGAAAATACTTAGTTGTGCCTTGGAAAAACAACCTGCATTTATTGATTGATCCAAGGTCTGCAGCATCAAAAAAACAGAACTTCAGCGAGGCTCACCAGTTAGAACATGTCCAGTGTTTCCTTCAGTCGCTTTAATGTTAGACTGCACTACGATGCTTCAAGTAGAGATTCTTTAAAAGAATATTCTTAACACTTTGGCTATACAAACTCTCATTCCAGACCAGAATGGTAAACCACTCTGGCAACAATCTGCGCAGAGCAGCCAGCACCAGATACTGTTGTCTAGATACAAGAGGACTAATGTGGTATAACCTACCATATGGAATACGACTGATATGGTATAACCTACTCTATAAAGCATTTAATCCTGACTGTTATAAGTTGTTTTCAGGTACAGAGCAGAAATACTTTTTCTAGCTTGTTCAATTTGATTTGTGATTATTTTTCAAATTTTTGTTTGCACTAATAGCTATGACTTTGGACACTACTATTATGTATGTAATCATCACAGGAGATTTACTCCTCTCAAATATCACCAGTAATAGTCACATCCAATTAAGTGTGAAATGAAAACCTGGCAAGTTATAAAATTACTCAATTTCATTGCACATGCCATCATTCTTAAGTGTGCAACATGGATGCTTCTGTCAATCTGTAAAATGAGAACTGCGGAACAAATCCCAACCTCCCAGCCACCTTTAAGCCATGACTACATGTAAAATGGAAGCAATATGCTAAGAATAAGTTTGTCTTCAATATACCTGGATTTTACACCACAGTTCCTTAGAATTCATATGTAAGTAATCAAGAAGAATACTCCTCTCAAACTGAACATTTTATGGTATCAGCCATATACAGAGAAATAATTTCCAGAAGAACAGACTCAATCACATCTTCTTTTATATGACACTCAGCAGCCCACAGGTTCTCCCACTTGACAAAGAAGCAGATAAAGCAACAAAGTGATGGGCTACTATTCTGGACTGTATCTCTGAGATTACTTTGAGCCTGCCTGCACACGTGCTTGCGCAGACCTCTGCCTCCATCTGTCAAAGGAAGACCTGTGTGTTCTATATCTGCTTTTGGCTAATTGCTACCCCTTATGTCTGGACCTCCCATTTTCACCTGCACCAGTGATGGGATCCCTACATAAAAAAAAACTAGCTGAGTACATGAGGATTAAATTCAACCTGCTTTCCATTTTTTTTTCTGTTGGAAAACATGCATCAATCTTCCAGTAAAGTTGTTTTAAAAACTATCTCCTGATTTGAGATCTATAGTACATGACAGACACCTGAGTTCACATCTATAAAACAAAACAAAGATATAAATAACAGCCTAAAATACAAATAATCTAAAAATTTAAGATTTTGGGATTGAGCTATACTTTTCTGAAAGCTACATTCATTACTGGTGGTTTTAATGCTGGAACACATGTATATACAAAGGAGTGCCCCCAGTCAAAAAAGGAAAGAAAAGGCCTTATTCATATGAAATGCAACATCATAAAAGAACTGACTTACTAAAAGGCTCACTTTCTTGTAAGAATACTTCCACTTCCATGCCAAATATCAATAAGTAGAATAGGATTTCTAATTGGCAGGAGTTAATTCTCTTTTTTATTGTAATCTGTAGGAGGACTCACCTGCAAGCCTACAGCATGCCACCTGAGCACAATCTGTAGTAAAACATCCCCACTTACCAACACCACACCTGGCGTCCCACCATAAGACAGTCAAAACATTGACAGTGGTTTTACTGTTTCAGAAGGGCTTCAGACCAGCCGGTTCACCTCCAGTCCCCACAGCACGGTCCCAGGCTGGCAGCTGAATAGTTATACGGTGTGCTCAAAAACACGTGCAATATCAGAAATGTGGGAGATCGGCAATACATCCTTCAAAACTAATGCAACTACATACAAGATGTAATATGGGTTTTTTTTTTAAAGGAATTAACAAAATGAGCAGTGAAGGCTTGAAAAGAAATGAAATAATAAAAAAAAAGACAATAGCCACTCCCAGGCACTAATGGGAAACATACCACCACAGCTCCGAACAGCTGTAAGTCAAGACTAACAGAATACCAACGACTGACCGCTTTCCCTGGTTGGACATCCAGAGGTGAAGACATGCCGGCACCGGAGTCCGCCGGGGAGCCGTGCCCCCTCTCCATCAGCCATCTTCCCCATCCCGGGCGCGCCGCTGTCCCTTTAAGCCGGACTCTATGACAGGCGGGAGGCAGCGGCCCCCGGGACGGCCGCCCAGCTCCCCCACCGCCGGCCCGCAGCGGAGCCGGCCGCGCTTCCCTCCGCAGCAAACTTTGCCGGGAGGGGAGGTCTTCCTTCCCGCCCGCTCACACAGGGCATAAAGCCCCGGCCGGCAGAAAGAAAGGCAGAGACCTCGACGCGCCCACCCCGTCAGACGGCGGCAGGACAAGAGCTCCCCTGAGGGCCGCCGCAGACCGGCGGGGCTGAGCCAGACCCGGGTGTCCTGCCGCAAGCACCCGCCTCGGGCAGCCCGGCCCCGCGGGGAGTGGGGCCGTGGAACGTGAGTCCGGGAACGGAGAACGCACCCGGCCGGGGCGCGGGGCTCCCGCGTCCTCCACGGGACCGTAACCGAGACCGGATGCCACCGCGGGGCTGGAGCGAAACACCGCAACTCCAACTCCCTCCTCCCGCAGCCCCGCACGTGAAACTCACGGGAGGGAACGAAGCGGAGCCGAGCCGTGCTGCCGGCTCCAGACCGAGCTGCCTCTGCTCTGCTACCGACGCGGCGGCAATACCAGGGTCTGCCTCGAACCGTGGCCGCGAAGCCCCTTTCCTGCCGCCGCGGAGGCTCCGCCTCCCAGGAACGCCCGTCCCACATCGCCCCGCCCCAGGGCCGAGGAACCGCCCGCCCCGCCCGGCTCGGGGACGAGGCGCCGCTCACGTCTGCTTGCGCTGGGCTGCGGGCGGGGCGGGCAACGGGTTTGGAGTAGGCCTCGTCACCGGTTTCGGTCTCGGTTCGGGTCCCGGGGCCGCATCCCGGCCTCTCGAGGCGCAGCAGGAGCCGGTGGCTCATTGTGCTGCCGGCTTCCGGCGGCGGAGCCCCTTGGTGCGGGAGCGGGGTGCGGGAAGGACTTTGCATCCCGCCCCGGCGGGAGGGGATTTCAGTGACCATCCGCCAGGCCCTGAGGCTTTGTATACGCTTTGCCTCGGGGAACAGTAACGGAGCCCGGCGGGCACAGGCTTTTGCTAGGATGGGAAGGTTTGTCCCGACTAGAGCCGGGGGAGTTTCGGCGGTGGAGCGGTGCCCCGGGAGGTACTGACCGAAGATAGTGGGAAGCCAGTGCAAGTAACCTCCGAGGGGTGCGTGCGAAACAGCACAGGCGGTTACTGGTGAAGGGCAAGGTGGGCATGCTGATCTTTGTTGGAAGCTGATCGAGCTGCGGTGCACTTGGGTGAGATTCCAGTGGAATTCATGCTGAAGCTTGGTCATGTTTTAGGATGACCTGTGTCTTATGGCACATACCCGCTGCATGAGAGCGTTGCTCAGCATCTCTGGCTGAGCAGGTTCTGCAGGAGACCTTTGGATGATCCATCTGCACAGGTCACCTGGGGAAGTTGTAGAATCATAAAGTCATTGAGGTTGGAAAAGGTGTTTGAGATCAAGTCCAACCATAAACCCAACACAGACAAGGCCCCCATGACATTGCGTCCCTACGTGCTGCATCTGCATGTGCACTGTATTTTGGGGGCATTATAGTGAATGATTCTTTTGTTAAGACTCTTAAACACTGCTCCAGAAAACAAAAATATATATGGTAAAACATGATTCTGCCATCTTCAGGCTAAAGGAATACCTTGTTTTACAAGTAGAGCTGCTGACTTTATGAAAACAAATTTGAGAAATTTGGCCTGTGATGTGTGTTTCAGTGCTTCCATGCAGGCTAGATATATTATGATGAACAAGTTTCCTTATTCATATAAAATACAAGATACACAGACTTAATGAATTCATTATTTGGTAGTCTTTAAAATATTTCCCAAATTAAAGCACGTCAGTATTTTTTTTGTTTGATTTTAAATGCCTGAAAACTTGCCTTTATAAGGGGATAGGACATAGCAAGCAGTTAATGGTAAATGTGTCCCAAAGATGTTTTTGTTCTTTGAGGACAGGAAATCCTATAATCCGTGAACAGAAGGGATGACACTGGCTCCAGCTGATGTGCAGAGTCACACCACTGTTTCTCTATAGAGGTCTGTTGTACCACACGCTTGTGTACGTTTGTGCCAGACTTCCCTTATGTTATCGATCTGGCTCACAGAACTGAATGCTGTAATTATAGAGGCCTGGTCTAAGGATTTCAGACCTCACCCTGAGCAAAGTGATGCAGTGCTGCTTTTGTGAAATGACAAGCTGAGAGACCTATCTGTTGCCTAGGCAAGAGCATCCCAAAGGTCTTCTGCCCTGCCCCTTTCATTCTAGCTAGGATGGTGTGGCATACAGAAAAGAATAAAGCTTCACAGTCTCTCTCCCAGGGGGTCTTGTCCTCTTCTAGTAATGTTTCCCATGCTAGCTTCTCTTACACAAATTCTGTAATTGGTGTAGATTAATTTATATTCTCAGAACAATCTTTGTTAAGGAAAGTATGGCCAGTAATTTCATAGAACCATAGAATCGTAGAATAGTTAGGGTTGGAAAGGACCATAAGATCATCAGGTTCCAACACTGCTGCCACAGGCAGGGACACCACACGCTAAACCATGTCACCCAAGACTCCGTCCAACCTGGCCTTGAACACTTCCAAGGATGGAGCATTTTGAAGGCCTTAGCATGTTCCCTGAAGTAGAAAGTTATGTTTTAAGAGAATATCAAGGCTCTGCAAAACCAGTCCTTTATGTAAATGCAGAACATCTGTCTTGCAAGTATTCATTAAAGGACTTCATTTGGGAAAAAAAAAAATTGAAGAATTTATACAATCAACTCTTTGAAAAGTTATTAGGGAATAGAGGAAACTTGGGCCCTACTAAAAGGATAATCTTTAAAGTTTCATTTTTTATTTTTTTATTTTTTGAAAGTTTTTTCTTCAAAATTAGAGAAAAGATAAAATCGCTGGTTATTTTGGTTGGGTTTTTGTTTTTTTTTTTAATATTGAAGTCATTAATTTGAGTAGAAATTGCTAACTTGTGTTTTTCATTATGGTAAACATATGGCAATCTACCTTAGACTTCACATTTAATGGCTGTCTAAATAATTCTACTGTATTTACCTTCATTTGCTCATATTGCTTTCATTGCTTTGAGTGTTGTTTGAATGCTTTTTTAACTTTAATTTCATTTATATTACCCATCTGGTGATCTCCATGCCAAGTGATTTTGTACTGCTTCACAAAGGCAGTGAAAAATAATGCATCAACATGTAATGTTTAACTTCTGCTTAATCTTTTTCTGAAATCTGAGACTAGGCTTGTGGTGCCTTTTTCTTAGAATATCATATTTCCATCACAGAAAAATAAAACAACATTTAAACTTTATTTTGTGACTTATTCTGTAACCTCCTAGTGTGAAGTGCAGAAAAATAAATAAACCACATACTGCATCCCTAAGTAGAAAACTTCCTGTAAGACTGGCTTAACTGTGTTTCTCATCTTGCATGTTTAGTGTCTATTTTAATTTCAATGACTTCCTGATTAAAACCAAAGTATTCTGAATGGTTTTTTTATTTATTTTTTCCATAAAAGATCACTTCTTGTAGCATTTCTGTGGAAAATAAAACAGTGTGGGGTTTTATTTAGCTTGCAAATCCTTTATTTAAATCTAGAGACTTCTGCAATTAGGTCCCAATTCAGCAAGGACTTTAAGCATTTGGAAATGAGGTGCATGCTAAAGCAACTAAATTCAGACCTCTCACATGAAATTAATATTAAGAGATTTGTTTGTTATGGTTATGATCTCATGATAATATACTTGGACTTCCTTGTATGCAGGAATAACTTAATGACCTGAGCTGTCACATTGTGGCAAATGCATCTTTAAGATTCTCATTATCCACGTCTGAGCCATGCAGGCAATTGCTACCTGCCATTTATAGATTCATAGAATACATTTTTTAAATATGCTCAAAAAGCTTTTGAGTCATGCAGTCCTCTTGCTTATAGTTCTATAACACAATAATATTGTTACTGGCAGATAGCCATAATAAATATTAAATCATAAAGGTCAGTAGCATATATCTTGATGAAGTATTTTAGATAGATTGGTTGATTACAGGTTTTGACCTTTCTTTGAGCACCATTTACTCTATTTTTGCAACAGATACTTACTTCCTTTTTTCCTTTTTTTATTTTCTTTTTTTTCCCCCATTTTTTTTTTAGGCAAAACAAAATGCCACCCTTCCTTTTATTCTTTAGCATGTATAGAAGCACAGACTGCATCAGACACTGGAGAGCTGCATGGAGATTTTACTTTGCAAATGGAGCAGCATGCTGGCAGCATAAAGGATGAAAGTCTTTGAAGAGCTCTTTTGAGGATAGAAATCAGCCCACGATCTCCTTCAGGCTGCATTCTTATTCATCGTTATTTCCAAGTTTTTTTTTCTCAAACACTCACCAAGATAAATTCCAATCTTAAAGAGTCCCAGTGAGCTGAGTATGTGTTATATAGATATGTAACACAGCTATAGTTACTGCACTTTTTGTACCTCAATATAATGCAAAAATGCAACAAAACAAATACCTTTACATTGGAGGCTTAATTTTATCCAGGCAAATGGATATATGCCACAAATCCAATTACCTCACCTAGCACCCTTATCAAAACCTTAACTCTAGTGTCCAGTAAACGGTCTCTGCAGACTGCCGATGAGGTGAGCTTTTTGGGGTACTGCTGCTTATATAGTATCTTTCCCATGAATGAAAGATGCACATCTCTAGCTCTACTATGCCAGTACTTAAAAAAATAAACCAGTAAGTCTCATCAATGTTTGGAGACAAATTATTTATGACACTTCATTACCTAGAGTGATGCCATGTTTTACATACCATTGAGGATGGTTTGTAATCAAATATAATTTCAGAAAATAAAATACCTCAATCTCATGTATCCATGTGTTGTTATGCTACATGCACGCTAGCATTTGGATCTTAAAGAGTAAGAGAAATCTGACATGGCTGAATATATGTATCAGTGATTACTGGTGCCCTGGTGCAGGTAATTCAGGTAGTTGTCATTAATCTGAATGTGCTAACTCAAATAACTTTCCTTGGAAAATTATCTACATTTCTCCTAACGCCTTTTGTATGTCATTAAATTATCTTACTTTTACCCCTTTGTCTCTGGGATCTCTGTATACATCTCACTGAAAGATTGTAGCTTTTTCCATTTACTTACCATTTTTTGCTTGTTTTCAGAAAAAAAAAGAAAAATTATCAGATATCTATGGTAATATTTAAAAGAGACTCACAAAACATGTTAAGTGTATTTGAACTAGACCTTCGACTCCATCTTTAAATTGTTTCCTAAGAATTTGGTGTAGGCAAACAATGGTTTGATGTTTGATGTACTTAATTGTGTTATACAATGATGGATGGTAGATAGCAGCTCACCACTATATTCTGCATATTTACTGAGAGAATCATAGAATCACAGTCTGGTTTGTGTTGGAATGGATCTAAAAGCTCACCCAGTTCCCTCCTGCTGCTGTTAGTAGGGACACCTTCCACTTGCAGGATGCCAACCTGGCCTTGAGCACTGCCAGGGATGGGGCAGCCACAGCTTCTTTGGGCAACCTATGCCAGGGCCTCACCACCCTCACAGGGAAGAGCTTGTTAATACCTAATCTAAATCTACCATTGCTCCTTGTCCTATCACTACTTGCTTTTAGGAAAAGTCTCTCTCCAGGTTTTTTGTAGCCCCTTTAGGGACTGGCAGCTGCTCTAAGGTCTCCCCAGAGCCTTCTCCAGAGTGAACAAGCCCAGCTCTCTCAGCCTGTTTCCAGACCAGACCTGCTTCAGGCCCCCTGATCACTTTTATAGCCCTCCTCTGGACTTATTCCAGCAAGGGAGACCTGAAGTCTGAGCTGCAGATATGGTTTCTAGTGAGATACATCACTCTAAATGGTCAGTATTTCCTAGTGCACGAATACTTGCTTACAGAAAGAGAAGTAATGGTAAACTTTAAAATGTTTTGAGAAATCTAGCAGTAGTCCTTTCTGCTTCTTGAAGATAGAGCTGCTGCTACATTCTGACTATTTAAGAAGTACTTCTATTACCCAATTTCAAGATAAAGCTACAAAATAATCTCAGATTTCAAAAAACTAACCACAGGCACACTGAAAATAAGGGAGATCAGGTGATTTTTTTTTTGCTATGAAATCTTGAATAAAAAGCACCTAGAGACAGGAGATGAAAGGAGATAAAGGAAGTAGTGATGCCAAATTGTCCTTTGCATATCATAGAATCATAGAATAGTTAGGGTTGGAAAGGACCTTAAGATCATCTAATTCCAACTCCCTGCCATAGGCAGGGACACCTCACCATGCCACCCAAGGTTTCATCCAACCTGGCCTTGAACGCTGACAGGGATGGAGCATTCACAGCTTCGCTGCACAGCCCACACCAGTGCCTCAACACCCTTACAGTAAAGAATTTCTTCCTTATATCCAATCTAAACTTCCCCTGCTTAAGTTTGAACCCGTTACCCCTTGTCCTATCACTACAGTCCCCCTCCCCAACATTCCTATAGCTCCCCTTCAGATACTGGAAGGCTGCTATGAGGTCTCCACACAGCCTTCTCCAGGCTCAACAGCCCCAACTTTCTCAGCCTGTCCTTCATATGGGAGGTGCTCCAGTCCCCTGATCATCCTTGTGGCCATCCTCTGGACTTCTTCCAACAGTTCCATGTCCTTTTTATGTTGAGGACACCAGAACTGCACATAATACTCCAAGTGAGGTCTCACAAGAGCAGAGTAGAGGGGCAGGACCACCTCCTTTGACTTGCTGGTCGCACTTCTTTTGATGCAGCCCAGGATAGAGTTGGCTTTCTGGGCTGTAAGCACACACTGAAGCCAGCTCATGTTAAGATTCTCATTGACCAACACCCCCAAGTCCTTCTCCGCAGGGCTGCTCTGAATCTCTTCTCTGCCCAACCTGTAGCTGTGCCTGGGATTGCTCTGACGCAGGTGTAGGACCTTGCACTTGTCATGGTTAAACTTCATGAGGTTGGCATCAGCCCACCTCACAAGCATGTCAAGGTCCCTCTGGATGGCATTCCTTCCCTCCAGCGTATCAACCAAACCACGCAGCTTTGTGTCATCAGCAAACTTGCTGAGAGCGCACTCAATCCCACTGTCCATGTCACCAACAAAGATGTTGAACAAGACTGGTCCCAACACCAATCCCTGAAGGACACCACTTGTTACTGGTCTGCAGCTGGACATTGAGCCATTGACCACAACTCTTTGCATGCGGCCACCCAGCCAGTTCTTTATCCACCAAGTGGTCCACCTACCAAATTGATTTCTCTCCAATTGAGAGACAAGGATGTTGTGTGGGACAGTGTCGAACGCTTTCAACAAGTCCAGGTAGATGACGTCAGCTGCTCCAGCCCTGTCCATCACTTCTGTAGCCCCGTCACAGAAGGCCACCAAATTGGTCAGGCAGGATTTTCCCCTAGTAAAGCCATGCTGGCTGTCACCAAGCACCTTGTTGTTTTTCATGTGCCCTAGCATGCCTTCCAAGAGAATCTGCTCCCAGATTTTGCCAGGCACAGAGGTGAGACTGACTGGTCTGTAATTCCCAGGGTCATCCATTTTCCCCTTCTTGAAAATGGGGGTTACATTTCCCTTTTTCCAGTCATCAGGAACTTTACCTGTCTGCCATGATTTTTCAAATATGATGGCCAGTGGCTTTGCAACTTCACTCGCCAGCTCTTTCAGGACCCGCAGATGGATTTCATCAGGTCCCATGTACCTGTGTGCATTCAGGTTCTTAAGATGCTCTTGAACCAGATCCTGTCCTACAGTGGGCCTAGGGTCTTCATTCTCACAGTCCCTGCATCTGCCTTCCAAGAGTTGGGTGGTGCAGTCAGAGCCTTTGCCAGTGAAGACCAAGGCAAAGAAGTCATTAAGAGCCACAGCCTTCTCCAAATCCTGTGTAGCCAGTTCTCCCAATAGCTTCTGGAGGGGGCCTGCATTGTCCCTACTCTGTTTTTTATCTGTTACATACCTATAAAATTCCTTCCTGTTACCCTTAACATCCCTAGCCAAGTTTAATTCTAACTGGGCCTTAACTTTTTAACGTGGTCCCTAGCTTCCCAGACAACATCCCTGTATTTATCCCAGGCTGCCTGTCTTTGCTTCCACCTTTTATAAGCCTCTTTTTTCCTGTGAATTTTTCTCAGCAGCTCCTTGTGCATCCAAGGAGGTGTCCTGGGCATTCCTAATTGACTATACACGTAAATGATTTGCCTAGAATAAGACAAAATCTGCCAGCAAAGTTTACTAAACAAACAACAATTATTTAGCAAACTTTTAGAGGCTATTTATTATATGCTGAGATTGTTTGGTTTTTTTTTTTTTTTTAAACTGCATCCAGGAAAACACAAACAGAGAGGCAACTCTTGGAGGCAGAGCAAATCATCCTGTGATATAAGTAAGCCAATGCATGTGTTTAAATGTGGGAAACAAATACTGAAAAATAATTTAAAAAGTGGACACATTTAGCCATGATTTATCTAAGGGTGATCTTTCCAGTCTTGTGCCACACATAAAGCACTATTTTATGGGCTGACTCATGCATCCACACCTTTATGGGCTGACTCATGCATCCACACCTTTATGGGCTGACTCATACATCCACACCTCATAGGCTAACTCATGGTGAGCTTCTTACAAGCTAATCATTACATTCAGGCAATGCAGAATATCACAAAATTTAATATTCCAGATGAGAATGTAGTCTCAAAATGAACATTGAGGGGATTTTTCAGTTGCAAATACATAACATGACCAAGAAGGAGCATGTGTGCTGCAACAAGCTGTGGTGGGAAATGGAATAATGGATACCAGCTCTTGCTTTGCTTCACTCAGTAAAATCAATCATCTGTTCAAAATTGATGACAAAGAATGAAGTTATGACACCAGTAAGAGAGACAGTGAAAGAAATTAAATGATTCTATTTAATATTTACTTAGTACTTCAGGTTTATTAGTGAGTATTTAAATACTGAGCTTACTAATTTCTACCATGTTCACAGAATCTGGTAAAGTCTGAGTGCCATCCAGAAGGACCTGGACAGGCTGGAGAGGTGGGCTCATGCAAAACTCATGAAGTTGAACAAGTGCAAAGTCCTGCACCTGGGTCAGGGCAATTCCAAAGACAAATACAGGCTGGGTGGAGAATGGATTGAGAGCAGCCCTGAGGAGAAGGACTTGGGAATGCTGGTGAATGAAAAATTGGACATGAGCCAGCAGTGTGCGCTCGCCGCCCAGAAATCAACTGTGTGCTGGGCTGCATAAAAAGAAGCATGATCAGCAGGTTGAGGCAGGTGATTTTGCCCCTCTCTGCTCTCTTGAGGTCCCACTTGGAGTACTGAGTCCAGCTTTGGGGTACTCACTACAAGAAAGACATGGACCTCTTGTAGTGGGTCCAGAGGAGAGCCTCAAAAAGTGGTCAGAGGCTGGAACACTTCTACAAAGAAAGGCTGAGAGAGTTAGGGTTGTTCAGCCTGGAGAAGAGAAGGCTCCAGAGAAACATTATTGTGGCTTTTCAGTACTTTAAAGGGGCTTATAGGAAACACAGGAAAAGGTATTTTAACCAAGGCCTGTAGTGACTGGACACACGGCAACTGTTTTAAATTGAAAATGGGGAGATTTAGATAGCTATAAGGCGGAAATATTTTTACAATGAGGGTGGTGAGACACGGGAACAGGTTGCCCAGGAAAGTTCTGGATGCCCCATCCCTGGAAGTGTTCAAGAGAAAAGATATTAAAATCACTGGTTGTTTTGGTTGGGTTTTTGTTGTTTGGTTTGTTTGTTTTTTTTTTTTAATACTTTTGTTTTGAGGTCATTAATTCGAGTAGAAAGGAGCAATCAGATCTAGTGGAAGGTGTCCCTGCTCATGGCAGAGTGTGGGGTAAGTTGGAACTAGATGATCTTTGAAGGTTCCTTCCCACCCAAACTGTTCTGTGATTTTATAATTCCATGATTCTGTGATTCAGTTATTTTAAGACTTAGTTAACTTATTTTCCTTATTCCTCTTTAACCCAGATTTTTTTTGTCCCTTAGTGAGCAGAAGAGTCATTTGGAAGCATGTCTGAAAGCAGAGGTCTTGAAATATTCCCCTTTTCCAGGCAAAGGAAGCAGGATCCCACCACTGTGAAATGTTTGAGGATAGTGTGCAAACTACTGTTTCTTGAAATGGAAGCAAACAGTTCAGACATCCACTGTCATCTAATGAAGTAACCCATCCATTGCTTGTGGTCCCTAAAAACAGAGGTCTAACAAAATATTTTCAGTCAAATTTACTCAATCATCTCTAAACAGAGTATTGCAAATGCATTTAATCCTTAAAACTGGAATACATCTTTCCTTTTCTTGTAACCTATTTACTAATTTTCTGGTTCACTTCCTTTATATCTGATTGATATTTGCTCCCTGAAGATACTTCCTGGTAGCACCTCCAACCAGATTAAGAAAACAGCAGGAGAAAGCTCTGAGATCTGGCAGATGGTTAATGGCTAGATATTTCTTTGGAGAGGTCATTGTCCCTCAGTGACCAATGATCATCTATGGAGAACAATAGCAAGCCACTGAGTGAATATGTAATACATCAGAGATGTGACTCCAGCAGCATGCCACCAAAACCAGTTTTTTCCTGGTTTACATGCAGAAAGCTGTGCAAAATGTGTGAGCCTACCTGAAATTGCCTCATGTATGATGTCGTTATTTCTGTGGCCAGCAGATGAGGATTCCAGAAATGGAATCCTTTCTCTTGATTGTGCAACAGCAGGTAATAATGTATGAGACTAGATTTTCATCTTTATAGATGATCCTTCTGAAATAATTAAATGTTGGACTGCTAGAGCTAGGTTTGTTTTAATCCATTTTAATTTCTAACATTGTAGCAGATGAGCCATTCATATTACATATCTGGAGTCCCCTAAATGCAAACAAAAAGGTAAACAAAAAAGTTTAACTCCATTCCGCAACCCATTTTAACTCTAAACATAAAACCTGATTACAAATGACCTGTTTCCATGGGGAAAAGCTGGAGTAAATATTAACAAAAATGTAGTTAGCGCTGTTAGTGCCTTCCTAGTCAAAGATGTACGGTAGTTTTTCAACCACAATCAAAATGAGGTTTTGGTTTTTTTTTGTTTTGCATAACATGAAATCAAAGTACCTGTCCCTTGTGAGATACGTATCCTTGTCTTGTAGATTGCAGTTTTTTTCCCTTCTGTTTTTTTCTTGGAAATAGTAATGTTTCCTTTTCTGGTAAGATTTGCTGTCAGTCTACATTTCTTATAGTTTATAAGTCAAGAAATTACATTCAATTCGTTCACTGGTTGGTGAGAAGTCTGCTATATTGTATATTGTATGAGAATATTCACATGGCAATGAAGATTTGACATCTCTCCAAAGATAACTGCCATTTGAAGTACCACATTGCTTCAATTACATGAAATTTCTTTGGCATTTGGTACAAATTCCTAAAAGTGACTGAACAATGTGAATGTGGGAATGTTTCAGAAGTGTTATTACATGTAAATATTCTGTCAATTCAGAGCAATGTTTGTGTAAATACTTGTACTGAATTCCTCAGTCTCTGTGTTAAAATGGTATTTGCTTGCATTGCAACAAAACCACATCTTCAGTCAACCTAATGCAGCTGAGATTTACTGACTTCCATCATGGCAGCTACATATTATGGGTAGTTCTAGCAGGAGCCACAGTTCCCTATTATATGAAGGAGGTGTAGGTAGCAAGCGTAGGTGAACTGCTGATGACAGGCTGTAGTTGCCTGAGCCATGATAACTCAACTAATAGCAATTCTTGTAACCTTGTGCTTTCTTTTTTTTTTTTTCTCCAGAAAATTGATGAGAAATATTTGTCACAGTCTTATTAAATCTCTTCCATGTCATGAACTACTTCAGGAGGAACCTAGATGCCTCCTCCATAGCCAGCCAAGTCAGTCCTCTTTTGCCAGTTGCCTACCATTTGTACTGAGGTATTGAAAAGTGTGCTGAGAGATGGATCTGCCATGTTTTTGGGCTGCTCTGAATAGAAAAGTACAGTGATACTTGCTCAGTCCCCCAAAGGATAACAGTAGAGGAGACAGAGCAAGAGACCAACAGCCCTGAGTGAAAAGTTAGTGAAACATGGAAGTTGATCAGTAGGAGAATTGTGTGTACTTAAGCAGAACTTTTTGATCTTACGGAAGCCAGTGGAGGGGGAGAAAAAAAATGCCTGTGGAAGAAAGCTGCTGTTATCCTATTTCAGTATAGATTTTTTTAGGACACCTAACTCTTTCCCCTCACTATTTGTGGAGCCCAGGAAGCTAACCCTAACCCCGAGTTTCTGATTCCATTAAGAGGAGTGCTGCGCTTAGCTGCTAGGTCTTGTCCTAAACCTGTAAAATATTGCATTTGTAAAAGTTAATTTCAGCTACTTTCCCTTACTTGAACTTTCCTTCATACAACAGATATAATCACAGTTTTAGGAAAGAAAATATTAGTTCTATGAAACATTTTCTAATAGTGGACCTCTTGTTTGGGATGGCACAGTGACAAAACACTAACACAGTCAGTCTCTTTGTGAACTTTATACTGTAGATCATAAAATGAAGTAGCTACATTTCCATTGAACTCTATTAACAGCAGGGGTCGGGTTGAATAATTCAGAAAACCTACCATTAAACTCTTCATTTAACCATAGGGGAGAGGGCACTGGGAAATAACAGTGTAGAAGGTTGTTCTGTTCATAACTGTGAATTAGTGTGGCTATTAGTATGGCCTTTGTGTCAGAAATAAGAGACAAGTGCTGCAACTGTGGTGTTTGCCCATAGTATACAATATGTAGGCTTCATTGCATAAGAAAGCAGATACTGATTTTCCAAAGCATCATAATGTTGATTAAATTGCTAATTGATTTATAAAAAAAACCCAACCCAAACAAGCCAAAATCAAAAGAAACACTATAAGGACTCAGAAATGCTGTAACATTTTGTCAGCTACTCTGAAAATATATTTGAAGACTTCTAAACAGTCCCTAATAGATGGCCACTTATATTTTCTATAGATTTCTGGAAGAAAAAAACTCCTAAACAAATTGTGTCTGTGTTTCCTATTTTTATAGTAGATTTTCCTTAATGTGAAATAAGTAGTTCTGTTCACACATTGCAAAGATTTGAAGTAAACCTGGTCTCTCTCCCTGAAAACATAGAAGTATTACACTTGACATCTTAGGAATCAGGACTTATTTCTACCCACAAGTTTTCTGTGACAAAGGCTCTTAAAACAGAGAAAGAGTTTGTGAAAATATAGCTGCTTTTAATGCTATGAATGCAAATGAAAAGCCATAATTTTGCAGATTACCATCCAGTCACTTCTATGTCTTTGTCTCCTAGACTGTACTGTCAGAGCTAACCTCTACTCATTTTTGGGAAAAAAACCCAAAACAAATAAAACAAAAAAAATCAAAACACCAAAAAAACCAAACTTATATTGCTTTTATGAAATTAAAGGTTCATAAAAATATGTCTCATTTCAGTGGCATTTCTGTTGCTTGGAAGTTCCTTGGAACAGTAAGCATTATCTTGTTAGTGAGAAGCAGAATATCTCATGTTTGTTCATGTCACATTGCCAGTTCCCTTCATTAAAGTAATTTGAAAACTCTTTTAATTAAATTACATTAATAGAATACTGAATGTGCAGGATAAAGAGCCAGGTTTTCCTAAAGCCCGGAAGAAACTGCTGGGTGGCTGAGACCAGCTCAGTCTTCCATTAATGAGTTATCCACAATATCAGCTATGCTCAGCTGAAACAAACTGCCTTGAAAGAACACATCACTGGGAATTCACTATTACGGGCTTTGCATCAAATTTGTAAAGTTAACAACATATCTAAAACATGTATGCCCAACCTCACTCAGTTTTTGTAACCTTTGTAACTGGAGAATTTAATTTCAGAATCCTAGTACAAAATTCTGTGTGAATCTGTGCAGTTATACTGCTGTGCTGTATTGAATATAAACTGTAAGTTTTACTTTCTCTGTAAATCAGCTAGACAGATTTCCTCAAGCATCCCTCTGATGCCACAGGATGAAGACAGTCAACAAAAATAAAACCCATTAGGTTCAAAATGCATTTTTAAACCATGTTCTCACCATGTTTTTTTGTATTTGTAACTGAAGTATTGCGCAGAGTCCTGATGTTATGTATATCCTATGGAAACATCTGTCAATACAGCCTATTCAAAACAAAGTATTATAAAGATAACAAAATTATGAACAGGAACAGTAATTCCTCAGTAAAACCTTAATGTCTTGGTTGTGAAACTTTTATTTATGTAGAATTACCAAGTGAAATAGAGCCCAGAAAAACCACCAGTTTCATTGCATTACCTCAGAGCAGGGTCACTGTGCCTAACATGAGCATTTTTTTCATTTATTTATGTCTGAAGATTATAACCAGTCTAGTTCCATAAGTAAACAATATTCAAATATCATGCTTTAATACTCTGAATTTCACAAAAATCTACAGCTCTTGAAGGAAACTGTAGTGAGTTAGGATAATCCTGAAATATCAAATATAAACTGGATTAAGTCTGCTGATCTTGGCAGATGCACATCACAATCTACCAGACGATGCTTTGACCTACGAAGAAAGACAAACATGCAAATTGAATGCTTATAAGCAGCAGCTGGCAAAGGCCCAGACAAATAAAATTAAACTTTTTAGTTCATTATATTGGTTTCTCTTCACTGAAGGAGAAAAATGAAAGAACTAGCTATTTCTTGAATAAATATTCATACCAGAACTGATGCAGAAGAGCAGCATCCAGATTACCTGCTGGGAAGCCTTGTGGTTCCTCCCAAGGTTCCTATGTGCTTCCCGAGAATGGAGACCTGTCTGAAGTACCACAGTTCTCAGTGGCAGGTATTCTTACATCAAACCAAGAATAACATTTGGGAAGTTGTGCACAAAGCTAAGTTCTTAGATCAAAAGTCAGGGGCACATTGAGGTTGCTTAATGTGTGGATTGCTGTAGAAACATACAGCAATGAAAAGTTAGAATTATTTTAAGAAGGTTAATTATAGAATCATAGAATCATAGAATACTTAGGATTGGAAAGGACCTCAAGATCATCTAGTTCCAACCCCCCTGCCATGGGCAGGGACACCTCACACTAAACCATATCACCCAAGGCTTCATCCAACCTGGTCTTGAACACTGCCAGGGATGGAGCATTCACTACCTCCCTGGGCAACCCATTCCAGCACCTCACCACACTAACAGTAAAGAATTTCTTCCTTAGATCCAGTCTAAACCTCTTCTGTTTAAGTTTTAACCCATTACCCCTTGTCCTATCACTACAGTCCCTAATGAATAGTCCCTCCCCAGCATCCCTGTAGGCCCCCTTCAGATACTGGAAGGCTGCTATGAGGTCTCCACGCAGCTTTCTCTTCTCCAGGCTGAACAACCCGAACTTTCTCAGCCTGTCTTCATATGGGAGGTGCTCCAGTCCCCCGATCATCCTCGTGGCCCTCCTCTGGACTTGTTCTAACAGTACCATGTCCTTTTTATGCTGAGGACACCAGAACTTAACACAAAACTCCAAGTGAGGTCTCACGAGAGCAGAGTAGAGGGGCAGGATCACCTCCTTTGACCTGCTGGTCACGCTCCTCTTGATGCAGCCCAGGATACGGTTGGCTTTCTGGGCTGTGAGTGCACACTGAAACTGGCTCATGTTCATTTTCTCATTGACTAACACCCTCACGTCCTTCTCTGCAGGGCTGCTCTGAATCTCTTCTCTGCCCAACCTGTGGCTGTGCCTGGGATTGCTCCGACGCAGGTGTAGGACCTTGCACTTGTCATGGTTAAACTTCATGAGATTGGCATCAGCCCACCTCACAAGCATGTCGAGGTCCCTCTGGATGGCATTCCTTCCCTCTAGCATATCAACAGAACCACACAGCTTTGTGTCATCAGCAAACTTGCTGAGGGCACACTCAATCCCACTGACCATGTCACCGACAAAGATATTAAACAAGACCGGTCCCAACACCGATCCCTGAGGGACATCACTTGTTACTGGTCTCCAACCAGACATTGAACCGTTGACCACAACTCTTTGAGTGCGACCATCCAGCCAGTTCTTTATCCACCAAGTGGTCCACCTACCAAATTGATTTCTCTCCAATTTAGAGACAAGGATGTCATGTGGGACAGTATCGAAAGCTTTGCACAAGTCCAGGTAGATGATGTCAACTGCTCCAGCCCTGTCCATCACTTTTGTAGCCCCGTCATAGAAGGCCACCAAATTGGTTAGGCAGGATGTTCCCCTAGTAAAGCCATGCTGGCTGTCACCAAGCACCTTGTTGTTTTTCATGTCCCCTAGCATGCCTTCCAAGAGAATCTGCTCCCAGATTTTGCCAGGCACAGAGGTGAGACTGACTGGTCTGTAATTCCCTGGGTCATCCATTTTCCCCTTCTTGAAAATGGGGGTTATATTTCCCTCTTTCCAGTCATCAGGAACTTCACCTGTCTGCCTTGATTTTTTGATAGCCAGTGGCTTTGCAACTTCATTTGCCAGCTCCTTCAGGACCCGTGGATGGATTTCATCAGGTCCCATGGACTTGTGTACATTCAGATTCTTAAGATGGTCTCGAACCAGATCCTCATGTACAGTGGGCCCAAGGTCTAGGTTTTCACAGTCCCTGCGTCCGCCTTCCAAGACTCGGGTGGTGCGGTCAGAGCCTTTGCCAGTGAAGACCGTGGCAAAGAAGCCATTCAGAACCTCAGCCTTCTCCAAGTCCTGTGTAGCCAGTTCTCCCGAAAGTTTCCGGAGGGGGCCTACATTGTCCTTAGTCTGTTTTTTAGCTGCTACATACCTATAAAATCCCTTCCTATTATCTTTAACATCCCTTGCCAAGTTTAGCTCCAATTGGGCCTTAGCTTTCCGAACTTGGTCCCTAACTACCCGGACAACATTCCTGTATTCATCCCAGGCCACCTGTCCTTGCTTCCACCTTGTATAAGCCTCTTTTTTCCTGTGAATTTTCCCCAGCAGCTCCTTATCCATCCAAGGAGGTCTCCTGGCCCTCCTGCTGTACTTCCTTGTAGTCGGGATGCAACACTCCTTAGCTTGTAGCAGGTGATCCTTGAATGTTAACCAAGAGTCCTGGGCCCCCTTGCCCTCAAGGGCTATATCCCATGGAACCTTGCTAAGCAGGTTCCTGAAGAGGCCAAAGTCTGCTCTCTTCAAGTCCAGGGCAGTGAGCTTACTGCACGCTCTTCTCACTGTCTTGAGGACCTCGAATTCGACCATCTCGTGATCACTGCATCCAAGACTTCCCTGGAGAGTCACATTTCCAACGAGCCCTTCCCTGTTGGTGAGCACGAGGTCAAGCAGGGCAGCTCTCCTCGTCGGCTCCTTTATTGCTTGCAGAAGGAAGTTGTCTTCCACACAATCGAGAAACTTCCTGGATTGCTTGTGCCAGGCCGTACCGTTGCCCCAACAGATGTCAGGGTGGTTGAAGTCCCCCATGAGAACAAGGGCCTGTGAGTGTGAGGCTTCTCCTATTTGTCTGTAGAGTTCTTCAATCCACAGGTTTCTCTTGATCAGGCGGTCTGTAACATATCCCCACAGTAATGTGTCCCATCACCGATTTCCCCGTAACCCTGACCCACAAACTTTCTGTTAACTGATCACCTGTCCCCAGACAGAGTTCCATACTCTCCAGCCTATCCCTAACATAAAGGGCAACTCGCCCTCCCCTCCTACCAGGCTTGTCTTTTCTAAAAAGCCTAAAACCCTCCATTCCAACACTCCAGTCAAAGGAGGCATCCCACCATGTTTCAGTGATGCCTATTATATCATATCCCCGTAGATGTGCCCACATCTCTAATTCCTCTTGTTTATTCCCCATGCTACAGGCATTTGTATAGAGGCATCTGATCTGAGCTCCAAATGAAGCCGGCTCAGTGGCTAGAGTGGCTAGAATATTACTACATTGCTCAGAGCATTTATTATAGGTGCTGGCAACTGACTGGGTGTGTTGGGATGGAATGATGCTCCCCTTCCCCAACACAACTAGTTTAAAGCATCCTTGACAAGTCTGGCAAGCCTCCCAGCAAAACCACTCTTCCCTTTCTTTATCAGAGCAGTTCCACCAGCCCCCAGTAGGCCTGGCCTACAAATTTGGGCCCCATGTCCAAGACACCCAAACCCTTGACTATGACTCCACCCTTTTAACTATTTATTAACCTGTCCAATCTTCCTTGCCTTTGGAAGGTCCTCCCCTGTGTCTTGGAGAATTGTCGAAAAGACTATCTGAGCTCCAGAACCCATGACCACCTCTCCCAGAGCTCTGTAGTCCTTCTTTATACTCCTCAGGCTACTACTATCTATATCCCTAGCACCCACATGTATCACTAGAAGCGGGTAATAGTCTGTGGGACTTACTAGAGCAGGCAGCCTCTCCGCAACATCCCTGATCCATGCCCCAGGTAGGCAACACACCTCCCTTGCGACCGGGTCAGGCCGACAGATGAGCGCTTCTGTCCCTTACAAGGCAGAGTCCTCTACTACTACAACCGGCCGCTTTTTCCTGGCGGCACCGATAGAGATCTTCTGTACCAGTGCACCAGCCGACTGTTTCTGATACAAGTGCATTTTCCTCATCAGCCCCCTGCAGGACAGCAAAGTGGTTCTGGGTGGGTACAGCAGATTTAGGAGGAAGCCCCTTGCTTTTAATTGCTCTCTTCCTCCTTTCGTTGGTTTTTTTTTTTTGTTACTAATTCCCAGCTTCCCTGATCAACAGCCTCCTTCTTTCCTCCATGAGATACAGGGGATACTTAAGGCCCCTGTGCTGTTTGGTCCTGGAGCAAGCAGTCCTGCTTCCTCTCAGCTTCCCTGACATCTTGCAGCTTACTGACAGCATCCCGTAGCTCAGCCACCTGCTGGAGGAGGACCTCCATCAGGGAGCAGGAAGCGCAGCCCTGCCCATTCTGCACCTTTCCCTCACCAGACCAGTGCAGGCACTCTCTACACTCCAAGCTCTGCACCGCAACCTCCCCACTTACCACCTCTGGGTGCCTACGCTGGCCACCACTGGAGCAACTGGAGCAGAGCTCCCAGACCAGACCCTGGTCATACGGCGAGTGCTCACCATCCCGCTCGCCTGCCCACGCGAAACTGCCGTGCAAACTGCCTCGACCTGCTCTGTTTGCCTGCTCTGTTCGCTGCGCTCCTGTTTGCCGCGCTCCCTGGGTAGGTTTTTTAAACCACTCACAGTTGGTGCCACTCCTCCTGTCTCCGCCCCCAGTGAGTCACCTCCTCGCGGGAGCTGAGCTGTTGGGCAAGTTTTGTTGAGGACGTGAGGCTCCCTCCTCAGTGGCTCTTGTCGCTCTGTGGTGAGGTTCTGGACGCTGATCTCCCCCGGCTTCGCTCCGGTGCCACAGGCGTCCTTTCTCAAGCCACCCCCCTTCAGCAAGTTATGTGATGAAATCCCTAGCAAAATGTCATTAGAAATGATAAAGTCTCAAAATCACCTGATTTTTCAAGAGGAAAACCACAGTTCTGCCATAATCTTTATCAGCAGAGAAAAATGAACTCTTTTAGAGTTATTTTGTAACTGCTTCTTATTTTTCAAGCTATTTTACTTTTAATTTTTTTTTGTCCTTTCTGTTATGCTCAGCCTTGGACTGAAGTCCCACTCTGAGACAGTATAGGAGACATATACAAGAATTTCAGGTAGCTTCCTCTGCTAGCTAAAAATTAGTTTTGTCTACCATAAAGCTAAAAAATTATTTAATTAATTAATTAATTTATAAGATGGAAGACTAAGTGAAACAGTTTTTGTCATCCTTGTCATACTGACAGGCTGCAACATTAATATCTAATATGCAAGTATAGGAAGTCAGAGACTTGACTGCCTGGAAAGAGTTAAAACTTAAACAGTAGCTGCGTTTCACTAGGTGATAGGGACAGAAATGGACAATTACTTTCTTAGGAGAAAGAAATGAACTATAGCAAACCTGTACTTTCCTTCTGTCTTGATTGATTCTTGTTCCAAAAGCCCTGAATTTTAACCCTGATGGCCACAGTGTAAAATCAAATTTAGTGATAAAGACCACTGTACAAAGACCACCATTTACAATTCTGTTTGCATGGCTAGAAATTATTATCTGTTATCTACTCGTCTATAAACACACACACACACATAGGCTGAATTTGCTAGAAAAGAAGACTCCAAAAATGAACATGACTGAATGTTTCTTTGGATGGTTAGATTCACTGCAGTTTTAAGAAAATGATTGTTTCTTGATTAAGGCAATGTATTCTCTGTGCAAGTCCAAAATTCAGACTATTTAGGAATCGAGCTATGTGACTTAAAAACTGAAAACATTTCTGCTACTGGGGCTCTGCCAGTTTCATGCACAGGCAGTTCTGTTAGCGAAGAAGTAACTTTGCCTATGCAGTGCCTAACTGAATGAATATCTGTGCAAAAATATTTTGTAGTTTTTACTGATTTTCAACTCACTGCAGTTGTTCTTGACAGTAGATACCTACTGGGGATCTTGAACATTTTTTTTGAAAAGAGCATATTCATCTTCTGTAACCTACACATAGTAATTACCAGAATATTAAAATAATGAAAATAAACTTCCTTCAACAGGTAAAAAGCCCTTTAGGTAAATTACTATGACTGTAATACAGATTCATTAGTGATTCTATTAACATTTTTGCTTGACAGTATACCAAGAGGTAATGTATAAACCATGTTCCATTTATTTCTTTTTTCATTTTACATCTCAGAGGCTGAAAGTGTACTGTACTGTATTCTATGCTGCTGTGGAACTGCAGTGTTGGAGCCTGAACATTATACACTGCCACGCATATACTTTCCTTTTTTTTTTTTTTTTTTTTCTATCATAGGCAATAACGAATCAGGCACTAAAACAGCCCTTTCCCCATTTTTGACCTCAGCTAGAGCATACTGAAAACCACATACCATGTTTCTGAAAGCAAGTTATCTGAATTTCTTTACTAATGATTCTGAATTTCTTTACTAATGATTCTTTACTAAGGATCCTGTGTTTGTTGCTGATGCCTCAACCAATGTATTCCTGTTCATAATCCAAGTGCAAGGGTGCCAGTTACAACATGTGGCCTTCCTTTCAGCAAGGGGCATATAGCTGAAATGAAAGGTGCTTAACCATGGAACCACTAATAGTGATATTTCCTTAAAGAAATATCTTAGTTGAAAATAATAATTCTACTGGAAGAGACCGTCTTAAGAACCTGAATGTACACAAGTCCAAGGGACTTGATGAAATCCATCCGCAGGTCCTGAAGGAGCTGGCGAATGAAGTTGCAAAGCCACTGGCCATCATATTTGAAAAATCATGGCAGACAGGTAAAGTTCCCGACGACTGAAAAAGGGAAATATAACCCCCATTTTCAAGAAGGGGAAAATGGGCGACACGGGGAATTACAGACCAGTCAGTCTCACCTCTGTGCCTGGCAAAATCTGGGAGCAGATTCTCTTGGAAGGCATGCTAGGGCACATGAAAAAACTGTGGACTGGCTGGCAAAGTGGTGGGCATATTGTGCCCAATCCCGATGTTCTAGCATTAGAAGATGGCGTTTATGATGAGTGCAGGCAACAATCCAAGTCAGCAAGTGCCTACATGGAGCTTGACATGAAACCGAGGATGAAGAAAGCCGTAGGTAAAGAAGCAAAAGTAACAGTGCAAGCAAGATGAGAAGAAACAGGAATGTGGTAAGACACAATAGTGAGCTGTGAGCAAGCTTTAGAGATTAGACTCTCACAGGCTTAATGTAACCAATTGTATACTAGTTGCTGTGTGCTACACTATATATGTATCCACTAATACAGCAAGCTATTGATTATGTATCCAATCTTAATACAGCCAGTTATTGTGTATGTGTCCAAATATAATACACTGAGCCATTGTAAGCAGATGCAGGACAACAGTCTAAAAAGGATAGATGCTTTGTAGTAAATGGCATTCGTTGGATCACATTGATCGTTTTAGTGTTGTCCGTAACTCCTGTGTCGCAACAAAAAACAACAAGGTGCTTAGTGACAGCCAGCATGGCTTGACTAGGGGAAAATCCTGCCTGACCAATTTGGTGGCCTTCTGTGACGGGGCTACAGAAGTGATGGACAGGGCTGGAGCAGTTGACGTCATCTACCTGGACTTGTTGAAAGCGTTCGACACTGTCCCACATAACATCCTTGTCTCTCAATTGGAGAGAAATCAGTTTGATAGGTGGACCACTGTGAGGATAAAGAACTGGCTGGGTGGCCGCATGCAAAGAGTTGTGGTCAATGGCTCAATGTCCAGCTGCAGACCAGTAACAAGTGGTGTCCTTCAGGGATTGGTGTTGGGGCCGGTCTTGTTCAATATCTTTGTTGGTGACATGGACAGTGGGATTGAGTGCGCTCTCAGCAAATTTGCTGATGACACAAAGCTGCGTGGTTCGGTTGATACGCTGGAGGGAAGGAATGCCATCCAGAGGGACCTTGACATGCTTGTGAGGTTGGCTGATGCCAACCTCATGAAGTTTAACCATGACAAGTGCAAGGTCCTACACCTGCGTCAGAGCAATCCCAGGCACAGCTACAGGTTGGGCAGAGAAGAGATTCAGAGCAGCCCTGCGGAGAAGGACTTGGGGGTGTTGGTCAATGAGAATCTTAACATGAGCTGGCTTCAGTGTGTGCTTACAGCCAGAAAGCCAACTGTATCCTGGGCTGCATCAAGAGGAGCGTGACCAGCAGGTCAAAGGAGGTGATCCTGCCCCTCTGCTCTGCTCTCACGAGACCTCACTTGGAGTATTGTGTACAGTTCTGGTGTCCTCAACATAAAAAGGACATGGTACTGTTTAGAACAAGTCCAGAGGAGGGCCACGAGGATGATCAGGGGACTGGAGCACCTCCCGTATAAAGACAGGCTAAGAAAGTTAGGGCTGTTCAGCCTGGAGAAGAGAAGGCTGCGTGGAGACCTCATAGCAGCCTTCCAGTATCTGAAGGGTAGCTACAGGGATGCTGGGGAGGGACTATTCATTAGGGACGGTAGTGATATAAAAAGGGGCAACAGGTTGAAACTTCATCAGTGGAAGTTTGGATTGGATATAAGGAAGAAATTCTTTACTGTGAAGGTGGTGAGGTGCTGGAATGGGTTGCCCAGGGAGGTTGTGAATGCTCCATCCCTGGCAGTGTTCAAGACCAGGCTGGATGAAGCCTTGGGTGATATGTTTCAGTGTGAGGTGTCCCTGGCCATGGCAGGGGGGTTTGGAACCAGATGATCTTGAGGCCCTTTCCAACCCTAACTATTCTATGATTCTATGATTCTAAATATAATATTCATTGATACCTACTTTCATGGACAAAACGCAGAATGGTATTCTTCCTTCATAACATACCTGATGAGTCTCCCCATACCTCTAGAAATGGAATCATAGAGTCATCCACTACCAGGGACAACTCTGTCTCTGGCAGAGTTCACGTCCAGGTTGGATGGAGCTTAGAGCAGCCTGCTCTAGTGGAAGGTGTCCCTGCCTGTGGCAGGGTTTGGAACTGGATGAGCTTTAAGGTCCCTTCCAACACAAACCAGTCTGTGACTCTATGCAGAACTATGGGGCATGTTTGAAAATCTATAAAATAACTCAGTGATGCAGCTGCCTACCTACTGTATTTGAAATATATCACATCTCTGTGAACTTCATAAACAGAATCATAACCAGTGTTTTGTAGCGGTCCTGATCTGTAACTGCAGGCTAAGAAAATCCAACCTTAGACAAGATCTTCCTTCATAACTGACTCTACATCACATTTCATGCTAAAATGCTTCACTAATTTGGGAGACTAATCAGACATATTAAGAAAATTCAGGAGATTTTAGTGTCCTCCAAAATAGCCTGTGTTTTTTACTGGTGTTAGCATAGCACTTGCATGAATCCTGGTGTTTCTTCCACGGTTAAAGCTGAGAAACTGTTTTACCTAACTTACAACGTGTGCAAACAAAAGGTTTTCCAGTGAAAGCTGATGGGAAAGCTGTATCCTATGGGTACCTCTCTGAGTGCTTGTAGCTTGTTTTAAGAAGTGGTTAGACATACTGCCTCAAATCAACAGAATTTTGACATAACAGTTTGCACTGGTGATGTAGTTTAGAGCTTGGATATTACAATAGCACATGTTTACCAGCTCAGGAGAATATAGCAGGTCAGAAAAAAACAACTGCTATTGCTGGAGATGTGCATGCTGTGTGATTCCTGTTGTTGTTAGGCAGAAAAGAACACGATGACAGACACATTTAAAACTGATGCTGGCATAGCAATGTAATTTTTGATGCTTTGGAAAATTGTAGTGCAACTTAACAAACATTCTGTTAACACAGATTTAATGTGCAATGTGTTTTCAACTTTAGTGATGTAATCACAAGTTTATTTGCCTTGGAATATAGAAATTCCTGACAGATTTACTCATTTAGGATCTTGGTTCATTTAACAGATTAGGCAGTAGTTCAGTAATTATATTACATAATTTACTACACGGAGCTTCTAGTTATATAAAAATGTAAATGTTTTTATCTCATATTTCTTTAAGGACACTTTCGTAGCTGGAACAAAACTTTAATAATTTATAAAAGTTCCTTGTGTAACAAAATTTACGTAAGTTTTGTCTGTTACATATTGCTGGCATGCTTACTCAGGAAAAGCAACTGCACATCATACTGCACATCATAAAAGTCTCTGATACCCTCTCAATCTCCATGTTTGAGAGCTAAATTCAACTCTGTCATTTAAACTACCCTGCATAGGCTGATGCTGAAGAGCGAATTAATTGCTCGCTTCATCAGTCAAATAGATTTTCTCTTGGTGGGGCAGAGCCCCTGATGGCAACCAAGCCAGAGCTTGTGGCCCAAAATGAGAAAGTGTGCCCTCAAGAGCATTGCAAATATCTCTCCACTGAGCAATCAGGCATCTTTCTTCCTTTTGGAAGCTGTCAGTGACACTCATACTGGTACATTGCTTCCAGGGATCAGGCTTAACCACATGCTGTTATGAACAAAGCACAGATCATTCAAAAGGGAAGAAAGGAGGGGAACTAAAGGACACAAAGCATGAAGAATAGTAACATAGAAGGGAAGTTTTGATAAAAGGAATGAGAAATAGGTAGGAGTGCTTGCGGGATAGGTATGAAATGGAGAATACTGTGTCAGCTGGCAGCCATGAGTTTATTCTCAAGGTTGCAAGAGCTGGTGCTGGTTTGTTTTTTCTCCACTCCCTGCACATAAATATGTAAAGCTGTAATGCAGAGTCTCATGTGTGACTAGCCTGCAGTGCAGAGCTGTGTCACCCCAAGAGGAGCCTGAGGAAACAGTTGTAGCAGTGATGTCTGAGGGGTGCCCCTACCTCAGGAGATGTGGCCAGGATGGTGAGCTGTCCCAGTCATTTGGGACAGGGGCAAGGGCCCTCTGTGACCTCAGCAAGGCACTGCTGCCTGGACCATACCTTGGGGATTCTGACTTGCAGCACCACTTCCAGGAGGGGAGAGCAATACTCTAGGGAGATCATGTTCATATTTTTACTTTTCCTCTTTCCCTCACCCCTGTTACAAGAAAGCATCCTCACTGACATATTTTAAAGCGCAAGGGATTTATGCAAGATGGTTTGTTTCATGTTCGAGATCCTGGATGGAATAGTGTTCAGATATTGAGGATACTCCAGGATGAAGGTTATTTGCTGTGATGGACATTGAAAATCAGGTAGATTGAAATTTTCTGTGGAAATATTTCTGATGCCTTTGTGTTTCATGGTGTATGCTCGTGTGTGTGTGTGTATGAATAAACTGTACCTAAAGGTATAAACTTAAAAGCATTTATTTGGTTGTGTCAGCCATTCTAGGGTTTGAAGGCTTCTCCTAACAACCTGCAATTGTGTATGCAGCCAGGTACAGCAACCAAATTATACATTCAGAGAATGAATTACATTTCTGTGTGTAGATGGAGCCCTAACTCTAAAATTAGTTAGCTGGCCAATGAAGTGGCAATAGTGCATTTAATTGGCCCAAAATGGAGTCTCTTTCTGTGCATGAAGCTGATAAATTAACCTTACAGTTGCACCTTTTGTTTTAATAATAATAATAATAATAGGGAAATCTTGCTTTATTTGCAAAATTGGAAGTCAATAGAAAATTCTAAAGCTAGGTACAAATTAGATCACCAACTACCATTGAGAAAAAGATTTAAGGTGAATATAGCTTGACATTACTCTAGTTACAGATACAGTGTGTGTGATAGTTCATCAAAATTAAAGTCAGTCTCAGAGATAAGATCGATTTTTTCAGAACCAAGATGTCAGAAACCAGGATATTCTTTCTTTGCCACTTACAGGGCTCAGGCTTTCCACTGCTTTCTTTCTTTTTCCCTGAGATGCTATAAGCACTGTGTCTATTCCTATATCCATAATTAAAATTAATTATTTTCTGAGATAGTAAGTGAAACTACAGAGGCCTGTAGAAAGCCCACGCCACCACCGCTGTACAAAAATATTTTTAGTGGGAGGCCAGGCCTACAAAAGAAGGATATCCCCAGGGGTTCTTGCTTTATTCACAGCTTGAGTGACCTAAAAATTACATATTACTGCATAGAATCACAGTTCTATTATTCCCCTAGCAGCTTTAACCAACATTTTCAAACTAAATTAAAGGAAACCATTGTGAGTTTAGTTTTCCAAACCTGCTTTCAAGCTCATATTTCCATCTTCTATGACTTTCTGCTTATAATCTATCCCTCTTTTTTTTTTCTGTTTTAATTAAGGAAATACCACTTTATTCCCTAAATCTGTCTCCTATTTCCAGAATCCACAATATTTTTCTAGGATCCAGATAGGAGTTCAGTATTTTGCTCATCTTTGCACAGTTAGTGAAGGGAGTAACTTGAAACATACCAAAAGCATTCTAAAGGATCATTGGGGTTTATTATAGCGCAGGGTAGATTTTTTCTGGCCAAAAGTTTTTCCTCTATTTTGATTCCTAGGATTGTTTCATTTACTGAAAAGAATACAGAAAGATGACACTGTGCACCAGTCTGCCAAAAGGTCAAAATTATTTCGTAGGTAAACCATTATCATTTGGGATTTTGGTGCTAGTCATTTCTTTCTGATTTATTTACTGTTACAATGCTAATGATAGTTAGAAAGAAGTATGTTGTATGCGAATTAATGTTAATTGGGGTTGTTTCTAAAAGTGTAGCCTCTTCCCCACTTAATTTGCATTCTATAAGGTTCATCAGTAAGTGTCAGGAACTGTATGTGTGGTGGTAGCACTTTCTGCAACCATGAGTTGCCATATTCATTTGTTGTACAGTGTACAAAGGCTAGTAGTCATCCTCTGTTAGGGAAACGGCAGAAGTGCATATTTAGGTTGGAATAGCATCTTCACTTTTACCTACTGTTGGCTATAATGGGTTCTTTTCAACACGTGTAACTATGAAAAATATGTGTTTTTCAGAAGTACGGAATTAAGAAAGAAGTAAGAGCTTCTAGAGTTTCTGCAGTAACTCACAGCTTTTCTCTTCAATGCTCTTTGTGCATACGTATTACTTCTGATAAAAAGAGCTTAAAGAGGTTAAAAAAGGACCCCTGAAGAGGAAGGGTATAGACTTTTCCTTTAGGTAGCATAAACTCCCCAGTGTTTTCCAAAGTGCCAAACCATGTTTCTACAGAAGAAAGAGAGATAGATTTGAGCAAGACTGGTAGGCAATGTAGAAATCTTAAGTTATGCAAGTAATCTTTCTGAACAATTTCCTGAAATAAGAAATGTCAACCTTGGAGGATACAGTAGGGCTATAGCTGTTTGTTTGCTGTGGACTTCATAGGACTATTAACAACTTGCCATTCCTTTCTAGTTGCTACCATTCTATGTCATTGTTGCAAAGTGCTCCTTTTTGGGTAGAGAGAGGAAATGTGATGTCATTCCCCAAAAACCAGCTGCTTCTTGCTTCAGAGTGAGGCATCAATCACCAAGAAAAAATTCCACAGTTCAAAAGCTAATAGTGTTGATGTTTAAATAATCATCAGTAAGCATGTGCAAATTCCTCATGGAGGATAAATTAAATGCATTGCACCTTCCTGCTAGTGTTCCACATTCATCCCTTATTTGTCTTATTTGCAGTCTGCTGAATTGTGCTATTTAGAAGGAAGAGAGAGAGAGAGAGAAGAGAGAGAATAAAGATGAGACTGGAGACGGGAACAGTAATTCTTATAAAATGCCTGTACAGGAATATTAGCTGTATAAATTCAGCCTGTTGCAAGGGTTGAAGCATGAGGTGAGACCCCCATATGACAAAGATGCATCAAGCTTGATATCTGTAGCCTGCCTGGAATCAGGAAT
>NW_022994317.1:509297-614018 GCF_012275295.1 Melopsittacus undulatus | reverse complement strand
TTAACTTTCAGTCCTTTTAAGGGACTGTTTAATTCCAGGTTTTATCACTGACGTTTGCAGAAAATATGAAGCTTCAGAATTTTTTGAAGAAAGCCTAAAGAGCTAGATAACCACTTGTTATTAATATGCCTTGAAGACACATATTTTATTGGTAGGGATTGATCAGCAGCCAAACTACTTCAGGCTTCTTGTTCCAGTTTCTTTTTAAGCCTATGAAGAGGTATTTGTCTTCTGCTCTTTGTTTGCTTTCATGCACTGTCAAAATCTATTATTTAAGCAAGAAGTTTTAGTAATATAATCCATAGAATGCCCAGATTCTTGAATAGCAGACTTATCTCTGGATAAAATTGAGATCTTTGTTCAGTAGAGACATAGCCACACCACCAGTTGTGAGTCATGGAAACATGACAGACATCTAGAAAACAGTTAAATGACAGTTAAGTATAGCAAACAGTTTAATTACACAGAGAAACAAACTCTAGAAATTGACATGGTATATTTGAAGCACAATTGAGTCCTTGTTTACTGTGGATCCCTGTAAGCATCAGACCTATATAAATAATAAACAGACCCATGTGGCATAATTTTAATAGTTAAAGCAGATGGGGAGAGCGTGTTGCAGCTATGTTGTGAGCTCTTAGACCCGACCTGCAGATAACCCCTAGGAAAAATGGCAAAAGCCTTCAAAGTAGGGAGCCTTCAGGACATCTTGAGATTCAGGGTCAGAACATATTACTTCTTTTTGGGAAGAAAGCCTCTCTCTGCAACAAATAATACGTGGAATTTCTTTCCTGTGGGTATAGTCTGGTTAGCAGTAAACAATGTCACTATGATGTATCCATGTTCACCATGATTTCTGTAATTTTTTAACCACCTGCTCCAATAGAAACAGTTGAAATGAAATAATATCCCGCAGATAACAGAAATCATCTGCGATCTTAGTGTTTATGGTTCCAGGAAGCAGTATGGTTTCCTGGCTTCCACCCAGCAACAGGAGACAGAATTGTATGCAAAATTACTTATCCCTTAATTGAAAAAAACTGACATAGACTGTAATGGTAAATATTGTGTCTGGTTTTTTTCAAGCTGAACTGCATGAATGAACCTGTAATTCAAAGCAGCAGCCTCTGCATGTCAAATTGCTATCTCTCCTCTCCTTGACATGTTGTCATTCACTACACAGCAATGGAAAACTTCTAACAGCTTTACAAGAAAAAGCCAAATCCAACATACAGAAACAGAAAAAACTGTGCTCAATTAGAGTGATTATGTTTTGTATCTTTTTGCTTTTTTTTATATTGCTTTTGATACTAGACTATTTTTGCCAAATATGTGCATCTGTTTATCTCCTCCCTAGACAGAACAAAAGCATTGCCTTCTGCCAACTATTTGATTTAAAAGTTATATTTAGCTTTTCTGTTTCCACTGTGTCGTGGTTTAAACCAAGCCCTCCAACTCCCGGAGAGTTGGAAGGAAAATCCAAAGAATGTAGCCCCCACGGATTGAGATAAGAACGGTTTAATAGCTAAGGCGTAACACAATCTAATGATACAGCCCATAACAAGCAAAAAGAATATAACACCCACCATCCGACCGACCCATAACTCACTCCACCCTGCCCGCCGAGCACCGCGTTGCTCCTTCCTCCTCCTTATTCCTCCAGAGCTATACCCCTCCTGCTCTCTCTCTCCAGTATGCATCCTGGGCATCACGTGCTACGATGGAATACCTCATTGGCTTGCCTGGGTCAGTGTCCTGTCTCTCCTTCCTCCCGGCCTCCCCTCCTTCCCCGCAGAACATGTGCCTTGAACAAAAGGCACTTGAACAAAAACAAAGGCTTGAACAAAACATCCTCAAACATGCTCACTATCAAGCAACTATTCCCAGCCCAGAAGTCAAAACACAGCACTGCCACCAGCCACAAGAAAGGAGAAAAATGACTGCCATGGCTGAAACCCATGACACACTGGGACTTCACTGACATGTTCTTGTCATCTTACCAGTAGCACAGTATTTATTACAGTTTCCAGCATGTGTGGAGATTGCGATCATGTCAGTAACTGCATCATTTGCTTTGACCTATTAGTTTAAAAATGGTCTTCATTTGTAATACAGATTTTCCTACCTATTCAAAAATCAAATGCTATTTATATAAGGTGTTACCATCCAAAATCCGGGAAAATAGCGTTCAAACCAAAAAGCATTTACAGATATTTAAGACTGTTAAACTTCAGAACAGAACACACAGCTGCAAAAGTTTTTTCCAATCAAACATTAGGTATAAATGTCAGACATTGATTTCTCTCTTCTTCTGTCTCTGTTTCCCACCCAGAATCCTATCCTTCCTGAAAGAAATGTAAAATTCATGGTGAAATGCTGTATTTCCATCTGTCCAAAGAAACAAGCAATTTTGAGAAATAATTTTTCTTACTTGTGACAAGATACTTTTAAGTGCCCTAAGTCAGTAAAAAAGTGTAATTCTGTGTTGTCATTAGTGTATAAGACTGACTACATATGAAGATATAGATGTACATAATGACTATATACGATATGTTAATTATTTCAACTGAAAACAACACAGTTTTGTTAGTCACAGGCATCATAAACCTTCAAATATCTATTGATCCTCCTGGCTTTTTATTCTTTTCTTCTACTTTCTCATGCTGAACATTTTGTTCCTCAGGAGATTCCTGAAGACTCATCAACAAATATTCTCTTTTTGCAACATGTGACATTTCATCCTTTTATTCAGGACACCAGTTCGCAGTGGCTTGATTTGGAAAGATCGTTCAGTCAGTAGATCTATTATTTGAAGCCTCTCCTGTGCTGTTCAATAATATTTAATACAAGGTTGTGCTGGATTTCAGACTACAGGGTTTCTGAAACGTAGCTAGCCTGCAGCACTACTACTGTCCAAAGGTTTAACCTGAGATTAAACAAAGCTCTCTTATTTCAATAATAATCAAAACAACAACAACAACAATAGCTCTAAACACTGAAAGCATCTAAATGGACTGTGGGCAATTTTTTGTAATCCGGTTTTGTCTAAGAAGATGAAAGTCCCTGAAGCTCTCAGATAATGGCTGTACAGTCCAAGTCTCCTTTCACTTCTATATCACTACAACAATATTTACTTCAAGTGATATACTAGAATTTTTCATTAATGCAGCTGACTGGACAAAGAAACCAGAATGACAGGATCCCATGTTGTATAATTCTAGTAGCACTAGCATTTGTAAAGGACATTAATTATATGATGTAAACCTATTCCGAAAACCCTAACACAATGTATAATGTCCGACATCTCCTTTTCAGATGCCTAGTTTATTAAGACCAACAACTCTTCTTCAAAAAACCCTACATTAAGTTTGTAAGGTATTCCTGAGGGTTTTCCCTTAGTTATTCTCTTTATAAGTGGCAATGTGATCCAAAATATTACTTCTGTGTCACAGGTTAGAGTTTCTCAATCTCTGTTTTCTTTGTGGCCGAGTAAAACCATCCTGTACGCATAGTCAGTCCCTGCTAAATACTTTTGCACACTTTGACAACACAATTTGAATGTTATATGGGGCAATCCAAGTCTTGAGGTTTGGATATGTTTGGAAATATCAATAGTTATTTAAAACCAAACTGAAAACAGTTTCTGTGCTCAGAGACTCTTCCTACTTCTCCTTTCTTTGTTTTCATTTTCTTCTTACTTGCTCCTTTCTTTGTTTTCATTTCCTTCTTCTCTTTAACAGTTTCCTTCCTTCTAACAGTTTCTTTGCTATTTCTTCCTTTCAAGCTTGAAATCAGGATTTCTGATTTCCTAACACACTCAATCAAAGAATTACCTTTGTGACAGATGTTTACTACTGAAAGACTTCCTCTATGCCTGATTGCGCCTGGTCTGTAAGAGGTTACAGATGTGTGCCTCTAGGCCAAGGAAAGGCCATTGAAGAAATCTAAACTTTTAAAGGAAAACTGCAATGAAGATAAGCAGAGAAACCGTTTTAGTTAAATATAAAATTCCAAAGTCCAGTATCTGTGCAGCTTAAAAATCCTGGAAGCTGAGTTCACTCTTTACGTGAAGTTACTTTAAGAAATTTTGGTGAACTGTGAGCAGCATGATAGAACAATACTTTTTGCTCCTGATTTCACTTGAATTTTTAGCTGTGTCCATAAAACATCCCTAGGGCAGTAGTGATACTGAAGCAATATAAATCTGATTAGTTTTATCGTCAGGGTTCTTGCCCTCAATTTTTGGAAAAGCTTCATGCAGATCTCTTCAAACAGTTTGTGTAACTAATAATTTTATTCATATTACATTGTTAAATATAGATTTTTTGAGAGCTCTTGTATTTTATTAGGAAAATGCACATAATGTCTATCTTTTTAATGCATTCCCAAATCTGTGGACTACAGAAGTATTCTTTAATTGAGAACTAATTGGTGCCATCTTGTGGTAAGTAAAGAAATACAAAACAATCGTTTGTCTCCTATATAATTTTGCACTAATTTTTCCCTTTTTCTATTCTCTTACCTTATTACTCTACCTCTCCATACATGCTATTTTGCTACGTTTTGAAGTCTACCTCAGTTCTAAAGCGATACTGTACAGTTGAAATGTTACATTAAAACAACAATTTAAAGCAATCTACAGAAAAGAACATTTTGTAATGCCAACTATGGTCTACTAGTGATACAAAATATAGACAAAGAAACTTATGAAACTAGGTTGAGCTACAACTTGCTTCTTTGCCCACTTGTAAACTAAAAGCAACATTATGGAACAGGTTCTTTTGCATAGGCATCACTGTGGTAGCACAAAGCTTGTCAGAGGGACATGCTAGATTTTTCAGTGCAAGCATTTGTCTTTGATAGTAACGTAATTTCTCAGCTCTTTGGCTTCCAACTTCTTATCAGAATGAAGGTTTACAATTTTTTTTTCTTTAGGATGTTTCAAACCAGTTTTGGCCATCCCAGCTATGACACTGTTTCAGCACTGCATTTACAGCACTCCGTAACTGCCACCATGAACTGATTAGGAAATTTCTGTATGCAGTGAATCTCCCATTCATCTGTATTTACATGCATCCCTAAGTGGAGCTGAGTTGAAAATTCCACCCTGATGATTTAATTTTCCATCATTTTAGCATGTTCTTTTAATAAGGTAACTAGCAAAATAATAAATAGATTTAAAAAAACATTTATTTCCTTTAAGAAGTGTCTGGGAGCCTACAAGACTCAGAAATGCCCATGAGACCTTCATCCTAGGCTAGACTATTTTTCCATAGAAAATGTATGGGAGATAGAATATTGAGAATTAGCAATGAATAGTTGGAAGAAATTCTCACGCCCAAATATCCGTACAGTATAGAGAAAGCATGGCCCTTCTGGGGCAGGCTTGTGAAACTCCTTGGTTTTATACTTTCCATCTTTTAATCTTGACCGTTCCCCTTTAATCCAGTTTCAAGATCAAATATCCCCTAGCTGTTTCCAGGAACTCCCTTTAAAAATGCACCCTGCTGTTCTGGAGTAGTAGTAGAAAAGACAAGCTCTGCATTATGCTCTTTCATTTCAAAGCTTTTGCAGGGTGCTGTGGGGGGTAATATATGCGTCCCCTGGCTTCCATCCATTTTTGTAACACCAGCACCTCCCCAAAGAATATCAGTAGAAATCAGTATGTGCCCTTTCTTCAGTCAAGGATACACAGCAGGGGACAAGCAGGCAAAACTTTCATATTCCCTCCAGTCAGTCCTCACCAGTGCCAAGCTCAGCACACTCTGTCTCTTTAATGAAGCTCCATAAAGCATAAGACCTCTCCTTTCTGTGGATCAGGCTGTCTCTCGAATCACACAGCTCCTCTTGGTTTAAATTCTCTGCAAAGACAGACAAGGAGGCTCAGCATGAAATTACACCTGAAATTGCATGCAAACATAACAGCTAATTGGAAGAATATTTCAGTCCTTTGTGTACGCTGAACTGCATATTGTGAATGCCTCCTAAATAGCTTATTATAGGCTTAAGAATGTCAATAAACAATTTTCTAATCAGATCTCTCCATCTGAAAACATACTGTACTATCCCACCTTGCTTTCAAGAATCTTAAAGCAGATTCTGACAGAACCTTAGGTTACTGAAACAGGTCTGAACACTGACCTGCTTCTTTTGTCCATGTGAAATTATACTCCCTTAGTCTCAATAACTTAATCATGCAAATGGAAACCAAGTAAATAGAACTTCATGGCTGGAGTTATCGGCTTAGTACAGTTATTATGGAAAAGGAAAGATGGAATATCTGTCAGCTGGTTTTTCAAACTCAAGGTCAAAGATGCAGCCATACTGAATAGTTTTACCTTCTTTGTCTATGCTGAAAGGAAAAGTCCCAAATCTGAAATGGCTGAAAATAATCATGAAATGAAATTCAGTGTGACAAAGTAGTTGGATGAAAAAAATAGGGATTGATTATGAAAATGTAAGGGTTATTTGTTCTGAAAGTTTCTTGGTAAAATCTTTCAATTTTTCATTTCAACAGCAGCTTTCATTAAGACTAATTAACATTTCACAGGATCATATAAAGCCCTGGACTCACGATGCCTGGAGATTATCATTTAATCTAACTCTGTGCCTTCAGTCATATGAAACTATACCTTCAGCATATCTAACTCTGATTTGTTTAACTTGCTCCTATGGACTTGCAGTGATGAAAAAAATTACAGCAACACCAGGAAATCTGTTCCAGTTCCTTACAGTCCTTATTGTTACCCATTTATCCCTCTGCTTAACCCAGATATTTCCTCCGTATATGTGCTATTCAGCTTGGGACACGTAGGACAGTTTTCCACTTTCCTTTTAGCAAAAGACTTTACAAATTGGGGATTTATATTCCTCAACATTTTGCTTTTCCTGCAGCTGTTCAAGCTTTCATTCTAGATCACACTGTCTAGGACTTCGAACAATCTCTGTAGCTCTCATCCTTAATTGATTCACATATCCCCTGAAGCATGGTGCCAAATGCCCTATCAATGCCCAAATACCTTACTACTGCAGTGTAGAAGGAAAAGACTATTTCATGCTCCCAAAGTTCCTGGTTCTTTCTATAGAACCTGTATTCTTTCTTGTATTCAAGCATATGACCACAAGCACATGGTCAGCTTTGCAAAACCACTATGAAAACAGATGGTGCTCTAGGAAACTGTTGCCCAAGTGGTTGGCTCACATTCTGCATTTGTGCAGTTGCCAATTTCAGCCTACACACAGGCTTGCAAATTTGAAGTTACAAGATTTGTAGCTGGCTTTGGAATTTCACCCTTTTTTTTTTTTTTTTTCCCCTAGAAGAGTTCTCCAATATATCTGGTGTGGGTGAGGTGCCTGCCTCGGCCAGCAGCTCCACAGGTGACTCGTGCATCCCACAAGGAGCTCAGCACAACTGGGCATCCCACCATGGCAGTGCAGACTGGTCACATGGGGAAACCAAGGCACAAGGCTCAGCACAGCATATGGAGCTGGTTGCAGATGTGTCATGTGGAGCTGTGCCTTCCTGGCCTCCCCAGCGAGTGAGGACCCAAATGGACAAGGGCTGGCAATTCTCCCAGCCAGGGCCAAAATCAGGGAGTGCCATGATTCGGTTTGGGCCCCTCACTACAAGAGAGACATTGAGGTGCTGGAGCAGGGCCAGGGAGCAGGTGAAGGGTCTGGAGCACAAGTCTGATGAGGAACGGCTGAGGGAACTGGGGTATTTTTCTGGAGAATAGAAGGCTTGTGGGGACCTTATTGCTCTCTACAACTGCCTGAAAGGAGGATGGAGCCAGGAAGCGGCTGGGTCTCTGCTCCCAGGGAACAAAAAATAGGGCAAGGGGAAATGGCCTCAAGCTGCCCTAGAGGAGGTTCAGACTCAATATTAGGAACAATTTCTTCCCAGAAGAGTGGTCAGGCATTGGCACAGGCTGCCCAAAGGCAGTGGTGGGAATCACAGTCCCTGGAAGTCTTCACAAACGGTGTAGATGAGGACTTTAGTGACAAGTGTCAGTGGTGGTCTTGGCAGTGCTAGGGAATGGTTGCACTTGTTGATCTTAAAGGTCTTTTCCAACTCAGTTGATTATATGATACGATTTTTGCATTCTCACACACTTTTCTTGTATACTAGAGGCTATAGATCTTAGCTGTCACATGTAACTATAACGATCATATTCTCTGCAAATAGAGCACAATAGTATTTTCAGAAAGTTTATGAAACCTGAAATACTAAACAGTCTTTGAAAATGACAAATTTTTCCCCAGTTTTTCAGGTGCTGAGAAAGGAGCCCTCCATTTCAAAGAGTCTCCATGTACAAATTTACAAAACTTCCTTCCTGACGGTTATTTCTACTCAGAGCTAAACCTTCTTGTTAGCAAGAGCAAGTAGGAACTCTAAGATCTATTTAGCTTCCCCCGATTTAATTTCTTTGCTCTATAAGGTTTCACCCTGAGAATCTTTGTTCCAATGAACTGAAAAAAGGGATAATGCACTGTTAAAAGTGTAGATTGTGCAGGAATTGTCTGCTGTACTACAAGAACTTTTGCAAGGGACCTGTTTCATTATTTCCTCACATTTGCTGTGAAAGGGTTCAGGGTTACAAAACTGAACACTCATCCCACACATCATGACTCATTAGCCCATAATCAATTTCAGCTGTATTTTGTAAGGCTGTATTTACTTTTTTCAATAAAAATATATGGACATATCCAGCCTTAGCTACAGAGACTGCTCTTGAATTTGGCTTTTCATTTAAAAAAGCATGGACTAACTTAGACTCCTTGCTGTCTTTTTAGTAGGGTAAGTTGCATTTGAACAGCTTTGTTTTCTTTTTTGCCCTTGGTATCTGTCCTAGTGTCATTCTTGACTATGTGCTATAGACAAGAATGCTACATTATTGCATTCCAGGTGGAAAGAAGCTGGGTTTAGAGGTCCCAGGATGTTTATTGTGCAGTTTGCTTACCCAGTTAGCCTCCTTATTTCCTTTTTGTGGACTGTATCATAAACTACAAAGGTTGCTCGATATTTTCAAATATTTCTAAGGAGGAAATACTATAAAGCAGCATGTAAATAATAATAAAAAATATCTTTCATATGCACAGAACTTCCAGTCCATCTGAAATTGGCTGTCTATAAACCTAACAAAACATTCTTGTTTCCCAGTATGTACATATATGTGTGAGTGTAAGCGTACAGGTGTTCTATGCTTTTATTGTATGCATGTGCTTCAAGAAATACTTTCAATAGCATATAGGCCATTTTGGTGTTAAAACAATGGAAATGGAAACATTGTTCCTTTGATATCTATTTTAGGAAATAATGAAAATTATGTAAAAATATATGTCAGAACTTTTCTTCATTTGCTGTTGTGTTGCCAAGATGTTTTTCAGGAGAGCTGAAAGTTTATGCAATTTGTAGTTAATTTTCATCCAATTCTGCAATAATCAGAAGCTGAATGAGTAGGATTCCAGTTCCATATATAAACATTTTTTCTAGGTACAGAAAATCATATGGCCTGTGGAAGCATCTACTTATCCTTGTGGCATGAATCATCACACCAAGGTTTTCTGCACAGCTACAGGTTGGGCAAAAAGGAAATTCATGGTTGTCCTGCGGAGAAGGACTTGGGGGTGTTTGTCAATGAAAAAATGAACATGAGCTGGCTTCAGTGTGTGCTTGCAGCCCAGAAAGCCAACCGTACCCTGGGCTGCATCAAGAGGAGCGTGACCAGCAGGTTGAAGGAGGTGATCCTGCCCCTCTACTCTGCTCTTATGAGACCTCACTTGGAGTATTGTGTGCAGTTCTGGTGTCCTCAACATAGAAAGGACATGGTACTGTTAGATCAAGTCCAGAGGAGGGCCACGAGGATGATCAGGGGACTGGAGCACCTCCTGTATAAAGACAGGCTGAGAAAGTTGGGGCTGTTCAGCCTGGAGAAGAGAAGGCTGCGTGGAGACCTCATAGCAGCCTTCCAGTATCTGAAGGGGCCTACATGGATGCTGGGGAGGGACTATTCATTAGGGACTGTAGTGATAGGACAAGGGTAAGGGGTTTAAACTTAAACAGCAGAGGTTTAGACTGGATCTAAGGAAGAAATTCTTTACTGTTAGGGTGGTGAGGTACTGGAATGGGTTGCCCAGGGAGCTTGTGAAGGCTCCATCCCTGGCAGTGTTCAAGACCAGGTTGGATGAAGCCTTGGGTGATATGTTTAGTGTGAGGTGTTCCTGCCCATGGCAGGGGAGTTGGAACTAGATGATCTTGAGGTCCTTTCCAACCCTAAACTATTCTATGATTCTATGATTGATGATAACCTTTCAAAGAAAGACCAATGAAAATGATGTCCTTATTAAGAAACGTTTCATGTTATATTTAACTACTGATGAAAGATTTACACAATATACACAATATAAAATGTTTCATTGTATATAGAACCAGCTAAATCTGGAATCTCTTTTTTATCTTGTAACACAGGATAAAACAGACATCTGTCAAGAAAAGTAATTGGGAAATGGAATTATCTACTTGAAAGGCTGTTTTCTTTTGTGGCTCCCATTCATATTTTTAAATGAAAAGTGATATGTGTATTCTCTTAGATACAGGTTGAAACAATTCAAGAAATGGCATACTTTACTGAAGTACTGCAGAAAGAGTTCAAAACCATAAAAATGATTAGTGGTTTCAAAGCTCACTCTATCACATAAGAATATTTTATTCTACAGTCTCTCTCCCCTTCCCCCCATGACAAGAGATTCAACACCATATACCAGAAACAAAAAAGTTCTTACAGTATTCAAACATGGCAACATTATGGTTGACAGTTTATGTACTACATTACTGTTGATTTTATGGGTAGCATTCATTTATGCTTAAATATGAAGAGGCAAGTAAACTTCTCTGCATTGTTTTTGTTCATCATCTGGAAGGAATTCTCACAGAGGAGAAACTTAAAAACAACCTCTGATAAAATTCTTCTATCCTTAAGTGTGAGATGCACCTTTAAATTTTACCAAAGGAAACTGATGCGTCAGTCTCGTTTTAGTGAAGCTGATGTCTAGTGGAAGTGAGGTAGAGGGAAAATAATATTTAAAAGAGCAAATATCTTCTTTCAAAACACAAATGTGAAGACACCTTGAGAATATCTTAGAGATTTTCAGATAATAACTGAAATCTCCTCCCAAGTATTGTGTACTGAAAAATGAAGCAGTAAGTTACACATATTTCCCACTGAATTCAATAATGAATTGAGGACTGGTTAAGTTTTTCTTCACATTTCAAGCTGTGATTAAATATCTTTTTATTTTAATAAATAGTTGGGTTTTTTTTTTCCTAAAATACCTTTAAATAAGTTGTGGCTTAAAAAGAAATCTTCATTTTCTTTTTTTGTTTAGTAAAACCTGAAAAAAGGACTTGCCTACATATTTTACATACACAGAGGTCCAGGTTTAAAAGTTATTTTCAACCCCAGCTAAAGCAAAGAGGAATGATTAACTGCTCAAATCAGCTGCAGAAATGTAATGTGACCTATTCCCTTCACACACACACAAAAAAGTCTTCAAGATATTTTTTCCCTGCTGACAGATTTACCTCTGTTCTTTAAACAGCATCAAGTAATTACTCCAGCCTATTGCAAATCTTTTGTGTGGGAAAAACACAAAAATTTATGAATTATCTCATTTTGCTCAAAAGACTGTATCTCTTGTTAAAAAAACAGTCTTTTTTTTCTCTTCGCACTGCTGATTTTTCTATAGATTCACTGTAACGAAAATAAATTTCAAATCTGGATAATAAGAAAGTATCTTCACAGAGAGAGCTTTAGAGTGGCTGTAAAAATCTCTGCAAAGATCTCATGGAACTTCTTCCAGGAGATGACTGACAACCAGTTCTCTTTTTGAAAGTGGAGGCCACAGGTTATCTTGGTCACTTGCATTAGTTACAGCTTTGCAAGAGCCATGCAGTGAGCTTCTGCCTAAAGTAGTAAGATTCAAAACAATTAGGTGCTGTCTGGAACAATATGCTCACCAACAGATTTCATCCAACACCCAGCCAGAGTCACAGTGTCTATGGGAAACTTTTACATATTTTCCTGATGTGGTGCATTAACCTAATCCCAAAGCCACAGATAGGCGCTCACTCCTCTTCTTGGCCAGTAGGACAGGTGAGGGAATAGGAAGAACAAAAGCAAGAAAACCCATGGATCAAGATAGAGACAACTTAACAGGTGAATGAAAGAGAAAAATAAAAGAAGTGATGTAAAGAAAGACAACTACTCACCACCTCTCACAAGCAAACTGATCCTCAGCCACTCTGACTGACAGACACTTTGGAAGCCAAAAGCACTCCACACCTTCTGCCTGAAGCTTTCATTACTGAATCTGACATGACAGAGTACAGAATATCCCTTTAGCCACCTGGCATCACCTCTCCTGTCTGTGTCTCCTCCAGATTTTTCTTTTTTTTTTTAATTATTATTTTTTATAAAATAAAGGGAAAGGCATTTTTTTCTTACTATGTATTCATGTCTGCAGAAGCTACCTGAAAATAATTTTTGTATGTAATAAGACCCATATGCAAACATACAAACCAGCTTGTGGTTATTCTTCCTCAATAAAGATGGTATTGTTTCTACTGATGATTCAGCTAGCTTAGCGCTACTTGTCTGGATTGAGGTCTTTTTGCTAGGCAATGCTAAGGAGAAATAGCTGATACGTAGAGATGTAGTGCTGAACAACATTATCACCCAAGCGTAAAAAACTTCTGCCCAAGTGTCTTTATAAGGGCTTTAACAAATTAATATGTGCCATTTAATAAGAACAACAAGAAGGAGCCTTGTAAAATCCTGAAAGTGCAACTGCCTACTAATACTCTGTGCCCGTGCTCTCAGAAAAGGAGCATATTTCCTCGAAATTATCTAAATGACTAAAACTTAATGATCACTACTAAATAGACAATAGATAGATATACTTGAGTGTGATACGAGACTTTAATTCCTTACAGAGATCAAGGCAGGCAGGCAGGAAAACAGTCAAGTGGAGTAAATGTGAGACTGGAGATTTATAGCCTGATTGTATCACATTTTTCTCATGTAAATAAAGTAGAAGAATTGAAGCAGAGAGGCAGCAGGTAAAGGTGTCTAGAAAAAGAGATAGTTTCTCTGCTTGTGATGCCACTGTTGCCTTTGCAAGGCAGAAGGTCAGTTCCCTAACTTTGTGGAAGGTCAAACTGCAAAGTACACAGATTTTGCCAATATTAGAATATTTGCATTGCCAAAACACACAGCCTAGAATTTACTCCAAGCATAGGTGGACATCTCTTTCTAATTCCTTCAAGTTCTAAAGGAATGAGTGATTCGTAGCGCTCACAGTTATTGACTTACTCTCTCTCTCGTAATTGACTTTCTTCAACACAGCAACCTTGGCAGCATGTTCAGTAGCACAACCGCTATTTTGTACTGGATGATTAAATTGTATATAAGGAGCAAGTTCCCTACTGTGAGGGTGGTGAGGCACTGGAATGAGTTGCCCAGGGAAGTTGTGAATGCTTCATCCCTGGTGGTGTTCAAGGCCAGGTTGAACGGAGTCTTGCGTGACATGGTTTAGTGTGAGGTTTCCCTGACCATGGCAGGGGAGTTGAAACCCTATCATCTTAAGGTCCTTTCCAACCCTAGCTATTCTATGATTCTATGATTCACTGCTCTCTCTAACAGTATCTTAAAGTTAGAAAAAATACTTAAATTTAAAACAGATATCTGTTTACTAGAAAATGTAAACCAGAATCTGTTTACCAGATAGCAAATCAGTGGTATCTGTGGGACATCCCTCTCTTTCTGTTTTTATCTGTAGGGATTAATTCATATAAAAAGAAGAGCAGAATTACTGTAAGTGTAGATGTAAGAATATTGGATTCTGTATTTCTCACTCCATATGAAAGCCATAGTAACAACAGACATTCCTTTATTCATACAAAAATTAATACTCCTGGAAATTAAATTTTCATTGTTTTCTAACAATCAGAAATAATCTCTAAAATAGATACCTAGCATTTACATTGTGTTTTCCTTGGTACATTGTTATATTGGTTTATCAATATTTAAATTGTGATATTTTCTAACTTCTGAGGTCCCAGATAGAGACGTGTAGAACACAGGCAGAATTCCACATGTCTTTAACCAGACTACTCCAGCATTTGGTTTTTAGTATGTTAACAAATTCTATATACACTTAAGTCATGTGAGGACTGAGAAAATTGCACAGGGATTGTCTTAACAAACTTTACTCATGTCCTACTTTTCTTAAGTTAGAAACAATATATCCAATTTATCTACTTAAAGAATATAAATTCTAAAAGAATTAAATAGAATTATGTTCTTTTTATTTTACAGCAGCTGATTTCCCAGAGGAACAGCCAAGGCCAAGTATGTGACTTCATCACTAATGTAGCAATTTGTTTAAATCAACATGTAAAAAATTTGAGAATGCAGTAGCAACTCCTTTTTTATAGAATAGTGCAGTATATCCCTAATCAAATTCATGTTTCTTGAACTATAAGGAGGAAAAGGAGAAGGGCTGGGGTATAATACAGATCAGAACAAATACACAGAAAATTAAAAAATTGAAACAAACCTCCAGTTTGGGAAGGAGAGGAATCAAATAGAGCTATTCAGATAAAGGTGACAGTCTGACTGACAGGCCAGAAAATGGTCTTGTCAACATTTCCTGAGGACTACAGTCAGTGAACTGTTGTAGTTTAACCCCAGCAGGTAATTCAGCACCATGCAGCTGCTCACTCACCCTCCCTATTCCCCACTCCCTCTTCTGGGATAGGAGGAGAATCAAAAGAAAGTAAACCCCATGGGTTGAGATAAGAACAATTTGACAACTAGAGTACAGTATACTAATACTAATGCTCTTACTAATAATAATGATGAGGGAAATAAGGACAGAAAATATAAAACTAAAAAGGGAAAGGAAGAAAAAACAATAAACACAAGTGATCACAGTACAATTGCTCAGCACCTGCCAACTGATACCCAGCTGAACCCGAGCAGCGATCTGGGCCTTCCGGGTAACTTCTCCCAGTTTCTATACTGGATATGACGTGCTGTGGTATCGAATACTTCTTTGGCTATTTTGGATTGGGGGTCCTGTCTCTGCTCCCTTCTCACTGGCAGAGCATGAGAGACAGAGAGTCCTTGATTAGGGTAAGCATTACTTAGCAACAACTAAAAACAACGGTGTTTTCATCTTAGCAGCTGGTATAGTGCTGTGTTTTGTCTTTAGGCTGAGAACAATGCTGATAACACAAGTAACTCTTACAGGTGAACCCAGGACAGGACCCATGAAAGTAAGAAAAGGTAGGAGATGAATTAACAAAACTATCCTTGCAGTTTTGTATGAAAGTGAGAATGACAGGGTAACTTGGAAGGGGAGCAGAGGGGATTTTAAAGAAATGATGGGGAATTTGTTTTTCTCCATGGTATGTGGACATAACAGGGGGAAAGGGTAGAGACAAAATGAAGTGTGGGAATATAGTTTTGGACTGAAATCCTGTTTTAAGTGCAACCAATTTAGAAATACATCTTTTACAGTTTCTTTTTATACAAAATGTAACATCTCCTACAGCACATGAAATGGCTTCAGTTCTAATCCTGCTAGCAATGAGGAGCAGGTTATGTCGAGAAACTTCCTCAATGAATCATTGCTTAACAAAACATTAATATCTTATTTTGCTATAAGATTTGTAAGAAAAAATAACAGCTGGGTGGAAGACTTCCGATTGTGAAATTTGGGATTTTTTTATAATATCTAGTATGTAGTTTCTCCATTTTCATCTTTTTCCTCAGTTGTTGTTGAAATCACTGAGGACAGAAATTCTGTTTGTGAATGGAAACTCCATTATACTCGCAAAATGTGTTTCCATCCATGCAAATGCAACATAACAAAATTAGGTTTCCCTTGCAACTAGGTCATCTGAAATCAGCTGTCTGGCCTCATTGCTATTTTAACAGTCTAGTTCTTCTGCAATTACTAATTCCTGAAAACATAAAATACACTGGCCCACAGACAAACCTGATTTTAGCTTCAGTTCCATTCAGTGAAGGAGCTTGTGCCTCCAGAAATCAAGTAAAGATCCAAGATAGGCACAACAAAGATGGAGCAGACATGGGCTTCCAGGTCTGTCCCGTGGGAGCTGCTGGACCTCACTGGCATGGAGAAGGAAGAGGCTGCAGAAGAGCCCAAGTGCTATTATACTATTGAAAATTTATTTGAAACAATAAATAATAAAATCCTAAACAAACCTTCTAAAAGCTTTGTTTGCCTGTAGTGGCAGAAAGGCATGTATATTAATAAAAGATTGCCTAGGGACTGAAGAGAAAATTATTGCTGGTCTCACTATACACCTGTCTTGGAAACTTCCAAATTGAACAAGAAATTTCTCCAAAGATGTTATTCCTGTTTCTTAGATTCTGTTAAGTAAACATAACGTCTGAAGCATACTTAGAAACCAGCACATGAGCTCTAATTGCTGTGCATTAGGATCCGAGTTGAAATGATTTCAGAAACTGAGCCAAACTCAGACTTCCACATGTGTTTCTTTAAAACATCATCTTTGCTAATGATGAATTCTTGGTAATACAAAGTCTGTCTGTGTTTTTTAAACTCAGAGTATCTATGACTTAAGCTCACTATCAAATGACTAACATCCAGTCCAGCAACACCATTTCATTCTAAAGTAATACATTAGGTATGTAAATTATACACCTGTACTAAGTTTCCTCTGTCTGGAATTCGAGTCAGATTATTGTCTGTCTTGACTGCCATTTCCCAGAGTGTCAGAGGATATAAATGAAGATACTGCCATTAAGATACGCTATTTACCCTAGCTATACTGCTGTTACTGCTTTTAAATCTTCAATTAACTGTTTTAACTGGATACCAGGAAAATAACTTATTTCCGAAACAATGTTCCAAGCAGTGGCATTGATTTTTTTCGTATTTACATTCTCCACTCCTGGCTGCTACCCAAGTAGCTCTTATGAAATTGCACTGGCTAAGATGGAACAAAACTACTCATCCTTACCTACAGCTTAAGCCAACTGAAACCCAAACTGATTTCTGAGAACAGGAATGGAGTGTTGAAACATAAGAAAATTACTTCCTTTTCACTAAAAATTTGGCTAAGCCAAGTCTGCTATAAAGGAAAAAAATAAGTTAAATCCAGCATTGTTCATAATCTGAGAAATTCAAAGACACTAGCACGAATAGGGTGAATAGCATTTAAAAACTACTACTAAAGATTTCATAGAATTTGCAATGATTGGGTTTTAGTATTTCTGTAAAAAGGTAATTTTTATTCAAGTAACAGCAGCGTGTGCCGTGGAAAGGACTCAGTCAGAGATCAATGTGATCAGACAAAAAGCCATTTATTGCAAAGCATTAACTCCTTATATACTATTGCTTACACACACCTACAGCAATTTGGCATATCATGATTGGATACTTGTCTTGAAGACCCTTAGTGACTAACATATAATTATTTAAGCACAGGTGTGAGAACTTGACCTCGAACGCTTGCCAACAGTCCACAGTTCTCATAACTCAGTGAATTACAGCTTCTTCTTATCTTGCTTGCTTAGGCCTCCTCGAGCCTCCCATGGCCTTGCTGTATCCCTTGGAGTTATTCAGAGCTCATGTACCAAATATTCATTTTCCTGTGAGAACACTGTCTCCACATCTCCCCCTTTTTAGTTTTACTAAAAGTTTTTGACAATTTATTGTGTCTGCTCTATCACTGCTTGACTTGTGTAACATAACCCACTACTCTAGGTAGCATTATTTCAGTAAGATTGGTCTGATTTGAAGTCACTTGAAGTCACCTTTATAACATGTGGCATACCAGTGAATCCTACACACCATGTAACAGGATGGACTAATGGGGATTTAACAGATGTGCTCAGTATACTTGTCCATTACACACGGTCACAAATAATAGAACAGATATTACAAAGATTTCTGTCATTGCTGTTTCTTTATGTTGTTGAGTTTTGGGGCTTTGTATATTTCGCTGGCAGTCAGTATGGTCCTGTTGATAGCTGTACACAGCTGGGCCTGCCCTTTTCTCCTGGATAGCTCTCTGATAACAGTGGAGGCCATGCCTCACATCAAGGTCTGGCATGGCATGTGTCTCCACCGCTCTACGCCTGCTGGGTTGCAGCCAGCAGCGGAGCTAAAGGTTCTTCTTGGTGGCAGACACAGAGGCCAACCCAGTCTTGCCCTTGACTGTGGTAGCAGGCATTTGGTCAATCTCAGTCCTTGCACCTTGTTGTCAATGCAGAGTTTCACCTGCTTCACCCAGTAACAAGTCACTACTACAGCAAAGCACACATAGATTTACATTAGCAGAGTAACTATTGCAGAGTGCAGCAGCATGCTGAGATGCCAATGGCAGTGAGGGACTAACCAAAGAAACTTCTTACCAGTGGAGTTCTCCCACCCTCTTAATTTGTTCCATTACCTGCTTTGTAACAGTACCATCATATTAGAATTTTTCTAGCTTTTGCCTTAGCATTTTCTAGCAGCTGCTGCAAATTTGCATATTCTAACATCTCTTTTACAAGTGACAATTCCATACAATACAAGGTATAGTTTCTTGTTAGCAACTGGCTCGTAAATACAGGTGGTTTTATATGCAAAATCACAACCTCTAATAATACCTACTTTACAAGCATGCATATTCAAGCTGTTAATTTTCAGTTGCCCTCAAGTGATGTTTTACAATCATTCGTTTCTCTCTATCTCATTCTGCTTGGGGTTTTTACAGTCAGCTTCTGTAGATGATGCATCGAGTTCTTCCACTCATCTGTCCAGCTCACGGCAAGGCTTGACAAACTTTGCAGGCAGCCGCCGTGGACCTGTAGGTATTAGGACAGAAATATACCCCTTCCTCCGGGTTATCAGTTCTTGAGAAGTAGACAGGTTAAAGTGACTCCTTAAAGCAGAAGCATTCTAATGCAAAGGGGATGTGAAGCAGCGGCAGAAGTAAACTGTACAGTGTTAACAGTCAAGTGTGCTGTAGCATTACCCTTTTTAGGTTTTTTTTTTGTTTTTTGTTTTTTTGATCACACATGCATATTGTCTGGAAAACAAGCTTGAAGCAATATACATCAAAACTGCAGTCATTAATAACAGCTAGAGTGAGTTAATTATTTAGCATGCATAAAATTCTTACCCAATAGGTGTAAAAACTATTACGTGAACCCAACAACAAAACAAAATACTGTCTGCCCTCATCACACACACACACGCTTGGGATCCCACAAGCACACTTCACCCAACTACAATATTTGAAACACAAAATCCATACAATCATTACTCCCTCTACACAGTCCCACATAGAGAGCATGGCACAAGGACCTTGTGAAGAGTATCAAGAAATCAGCTCTGGGAAGCATCATTGCAGTGCGAGGTGGCAGGCTCAACCTTAGCAGGCGTCCCCGCAGAGGCTCTGCCTCCCTCACATCGCATGAGGCTTGGGCTTTTATATTGACCAAAAAGCACACTCATTCCGACACAGGTGGCCAGCCTATGTTGGAAGAAGTGGTCAGCCATATCTATAAAGGTCTCCAAAGGTCACTGGAAACATGGATATATTTATATTCACTAACTTCTAGCTCATAAGCATCACAGACCGACTTCGTGCAAAAGGGTAACCTAACCCATAATCATCATTTATAGTTTAAACCCTCATGAGAGACCCACAGTTCACAAGACCCATGTATTGGATAAATTACAGAATCACAGAATCCCAAGGGTTGGAAGGGACCTTGAAAGATTCAGTCCAACCCCCTGCAAGAGCAGGGTAACCCAGAGTATATCACACAGGAACTTGTCCAGGCGGACCTTGAATACTTCCAACGTAGGAGACTCCACAACCCCCCTGGGCAACCTGTTCAGTGCTCTGTCACTCTTACAGTAAAGAAGTTCAGAGTTCATCCAGTTAACTCATTCAGCTGTTGAGAAGGGGGATATCCTGGTTCTCCTTTGGTGCTGCTGGCTCTTTCCAGGGCTTCACCCACCGAGCTGGCACCCACCGCAGGCCGGAGTCTGTAATTACACACATATATCCTCAACCACTTAATTTTACTTCCACAGGACCCTTCCAAACACCAGTTTCCGTGTCCTTGTATTGGACCAGGATACCCTGAGTCTTATTCATATAACCTGAGCCTAACGCCTGGCCATGTATTACAGCAGGAGGGTCATTAAAGTCTCCTGTTAGTCGCAAGAAATTCATAACATATACAGCTTCCTGTATTCTTGCTACTGGCATAAGCCCTTCTTCCCCCTTTTTTTTGTTTTTCCAATAACTGTTTCAGTGTTTGATGTGTACGTTCAATGATAGCTTGTCCTGTAGGAGAATGAGGAATACCAGTAACATGAGAAACGCCCCAATTGCTCAAAAATTTAGAAAGTGTTGAAGAAGAATAGCTAGGTGCATTGTCTCTGCTGTTTTGAACTGTAAAGGTACTCCCATAGCTGCAAAGCAGCCACGTAGATGCATAATTACATGGCGTGCTGTTTCGCCAGCCAGGGGAGTGGCCCACATGAAGTGAGAAAAGGTGTCAATAGTAACATGGACACACTTCAATTTTCCAAAAGAAGTCACATGGTTCACATCCATTTGCCAAAGCTGAAGAGGTTGAAGGCCTCGAGGATTAACCCCAAGGCCTATGTCCACTGCTTGGCCCTGACAGTCAGGACAAGACTGTACAATACCTCGGGCATCTGTCAAGGACAGGCCGAACTGTCGAACCAACATGTTTGCCGATTGGTGGAAGAAGGCATGAGTTGTCTAGGCTTGTTGAAAAATATCTACTGGTGGCCCTGCCCATGCCGGAGCAACTAATTTATCTGCCTTATCATTCCCGTCGCAAAGGCTTCTGGAAAGGCCTGAGTGGCTGCGAATATGCGTAATAAAATATTCACATTTACGACTATTTACAAGATGTAACAGAGTTTTCAACAGGGTCCACAATCTGTGGTTAGTAACCTCTTGTAAAATCGCCCTTTCTAGACGCTGAACAATTCCTACAACATATAAGGAGTCACAGACGATATTAAGTGGTGTATCAGGCCATCGTTGGAACACCACAACGACGGCACTAAGTTCCAACGTTTGTAGTGAATCGGTGGATTGGCCCGGTATTTTCTGTTCCTTCCAACCATCCTCTGCTTGCCAAACATATCCAGCCATGTGATTGTTTTTGCTAGCATCTGTAAACACAGTTATACCTGAAACAGGCTTGCTGGTATAAAAGGTAGCATCCGCATATCGGTTGTTCTTTAGTACTGTGAACAATTTATGAGGTGGAAAATGTACACTAATTTGGCCAAAGAAATCAATTAAGGCAATTTGAAAGGCAGTGCAAGATTGCCGTGCCCAATCCAACCATATTTTGGTAAGAGGTAAACAAAGTTGTGATGGATCACTGCCTAGGATTTCCTGGCAACGTGCACGGCCTCGCGTGATTAAAAGGGCAAATGCTTCCAATCGTGTAGTGACAGTAGTGCGCAAATGATAAGGTAAAAAGTTCCACTCTAATATACACAAGGGATCAGTCTTCTGCAAGTTCCATTGTGCTAACAGGCTAAATGGATGATATTCATTGTTTATAACGAACAAGGTTATAGGCAAATCTGGATTCCATCGGGAGGCATAAGAGTTATATACCTTGGCCATTATATGGGCCAATGCCTCCTGCTGGATTTTTGATAGAGCTCTTTTATCCTCCACATGCGGCTTGCCCTTCAATAGGGGCATCAGTTCAGCCAAATCATCATTAGTAATGCCACGTAAGGGACGGATCCACTGAATATCACCCATCAATTTCTGAACATCAGATATGGTTCTTATATCTGAGGTAATTTCAATCTTTTGGGGCCTGACTTCAGTTCCGGAAATAATCCACCCCAAATATCTCCATGGGGCTTCGCGCTGGATTTTCTCAGATGCAATGACCAAACCTGCCTTTGCCAACTCTGACTGTAATAGTCCAAGTAGGTGGTCCTTATTTAAATCCTGCCCTGCAATCAGAATATAATCCATATAGTGGTAAATTAAACAGTGCTGTAAGTATTGACGAATCGGCTGTAATGCCCAAGAAACATAAAGCTGACAAATAGTAGGAGAATTTTTCATACCTTGAGGCAGCACAACCCATACATATCTTTTTACTGGTTCTCCTTTGTTAATTGCTGGGACAGAGAAAGCAAATTTTTCCCGATCACTCGGATGCAGGGGAATTGTGAAAAAGCGGTCTTTTAAATCAATTATCATTAAATCCCATCCTTCAGGTATCATAGTGGGACTAGGTAAACCAGCTTGCAAGGCACCCATGTCTTGCATGATGGCATTTATAGCCCGCAAGTCATGTAACAATCGCCATTTTCCGCTTTTCTTGGGGATGGTAAATATAGGAGTATTCCATGGGCTGGTGGAAGGCACAATATGGCCTGCTTCTAATTGTTCAGCGACCAATTCATGAATATGGGACAGCTTTTCTTTTGTCAGCGGCCATTGATCAACCCATACAGGTGTTTCAGTAAGCCATCGTAATTTGTAGGTTGGCTGTCCATCAATGGCCGCCATTAAAAATTTTTTGTAGTCAATCTCATTCCCATTTGACTAAGAGCATCCCGTCCGAGCAATGCAATTGGAGAGTGCATGACATATGGTCTGATGCGTGCATGACTGCCATCAGATAGAAAGACATCCACCAATTCTGTACTAATTTTTGTCGATTGCATTCCTCCAATTCCAACAACTCCTGTGGCAACGGCTTGTAGGGGCCAAGCTTTTGGCCACTGACAATATGGTATGATAGTAACATCAGCCCCCGTGTCGATTAGCATAGGCAGTTTAATTATTTGATTATTATGGCCCCATATAGAGACCTGGTCCTCGGGTTTGTGCTTTGCAATATCCAATGCAACCAAAATGTGTGGGATTCCTGTGGAACCCCATGCCTGATTTCCTCTGATTGTTTGCCCCATCTGGGGAACTTTTGCTTCAAATGGGACTAATTGAGCTATTTTAGAATCCTTGGGGATGTGTACTGGGGGTGCATGTGTCTGCACCATGATTCCAATGTTTCCAGTATAATCAGCATCAACTACGCCTGGTAATACAAAGACTCCTGTCCTGGATGTTGATGAGCGTCCTAATAGCAAAGCACATAACCCATGACCAAGGGGCCCGCTTAATGTAGATGGAATGCAATGGACAGAAGTATCAGTAATGGTAAAATCTATTGCTGTTGCCACGTCCACTTTGGCACTCCCTGCTGTGGTGAAGGGGATGCAGTCCAGACACCCTGATTTTGTGTCATCGCGCGGGGTGGTGTCGCGCTCACCACCAAGTTTCCCAACAGGGTTCCATCTTTCTTAAACCCAGAATGACATGCTGCTGCTGTGTGACCACATCTGTCACATCTAGCACAAACGCTTGAGCTGCTGCCTTTGGGGGGGCAACATTTCTTTGCAGTGCTTTGTTTTTTAACATGTCCCAGCCGTCCACAATTATGACATTTTACACTCTTCATGCCCCCTTGATCATCCTGACCTTATTGTAGAAGAGGTCTGACAGCAGCGGCAAAGGCATGTGCCATATATTCCGCCTTTTCCTCTGTTGTGCCCACCTTAGAGCATGCATCCATCATTTCTTGTAATCCAGCAGATTTTGGCAAAGCCTGTAAAATACGCTTACAAATCGGGTTAGCATTTTCCATAGCTAAGGACATAAGCACAAACTCTTTAGCATTAGATGCCAAATCAATATTTTTTCCAATTGCACCTGTTAATCTATCCATAAATTGCATGTAAGGCTCAGTAGCTCCCTGTTCTACCGATGTATAAGAGGGATTAGGTTTTCCTGCCTCTGGCACAGCTTTTAAAGCAGCTAATGTCAATTGCTGTGCTTGCCGTAAAACCTCAACCCTCATATGAGTCTGTACTGCATCAGGATGAAATTGGCCCCTCCCTAGTAACATGTCAGATGTGATACCATGTAAAGGGTCAGTGGGATTGCGAGCGAAGTTGTCATCAGCAGCTCTTGCAGCTAACTCTTCAAACCCACTCTTAAAGTGTAAGACCTGGGAGGGGGTTAATAAAATTGCAGCTATTCGATAACAATCACTAGGAGTTAACAGCATACTAGAAAATAAGGCAGTTAGCATCTGTTGAGTATATGAGGAAGACAACCCATATTGAGCAATTGCTCCTTTTAGTTCTTTCATAGCCTTCCAATCCATAGGAGTCCAGAGAGGTTGCCCTTGGGCATTCACAATAACTGGAAATGCAGAGGGGACATCAATCGGTAAAATAGTGCCATCTATAATCGCATCTTGAATAAGACCACGCCATCTCAGGGCACTGGGAGTAGCTTGCTGAGAGAGTGCCGGAGTTGGCAGTAGCGGCACCTCACAAGGGTTAACTTCTGTGGATTGCTCGAGAGCTTGCTCCTTATCTTTAGGCCCCAGCTCCTCCAGATGGTCTCGTAAATTTTGTAGCTTTTGATCTAACAGCTTTGACCAGCGATGCCATTCCTGGGTATTTTGCGGCTCCGACGGGAGCGCTGCAAGTGCTGGTGTCAAAGGCGAAGGGGGGTGTTGTAAAGTGGGAGTTTTATTATCCTCCTCAAAAGGTTCTCTCTCCCCATCCGTAAGGGGTGGGGGGCTGGGGGAGAGATATTGTCTGCCTCTGGGGCAGTAGCATCACGAAAAGGATTAACCATAGGTGGTCGTGGTCGTGCACCCTCCCTCTCCCAAGCCCCCTCATCGCATATTGCGGGGTAGGAGGGGGGCACTGGGTCCTCAAACATCCGTACTTTCTGACGCACGGGCTTTCGAGCTGGAGCCGCCTCATCCGAAACCAACACTCCAGCTGCTACTGGCGCACCAGCAGCAGCCAGCTGTTGCTCAGGCGAGTTCGAAAACATCAGAAAGGCAGACATGGCTACTTCCTTCTCAGCTTTCATAGCAGTTAATGTGTCTTTTAATAGTCGCCACAGTGTGGCAAGGGGCCTTGCCTCCTTTGACCCTTGGGAAATATCGTCCCACAAACACAACAAACACAACACACACAAACAAACAAAAAACAAACAAAAACCCAAACACAACAAACACAAACAAACAAAAAACAAACAAAAAACAAACAAAAAAAACCCCAAACACAACAAACACAAACAAACACAAAAACAACTTTCTCCCAAGTCTCAATCTTAAAAGCTTCACCAACCTCCACAATTAGCTTTTTCTCTTTACACCAGAGTAAAAGCCTCTTCAGAGTTTCATCATCATACTTTATCCCTCTCTCAGAGAGGATATGTTGGAAGGGCTTAAGCATTACTTCATCTTCTTCACTTAACTGGTTTCCCATCCTTAAGCTCCCTTCCAACCGTCTGGCTGCTTACCTTATTTGCACTGCGCAGTGTCTTCTGGGCTCACAAGGCTCCGATCCGAGGATTCCCTCCTCCGAGGCTTCTGCCTCCCGATCTTGGTCCAGCCAGATCGATTCCAGCCGATTTCTTCATGGCCCAGCGATTCACACCCTCTTCCATTTCAATGTGAACTTATAGAGGGTCCCTGTTCGGGCGCCATTTGCCGCGGAAAGGACTCAGTCAGAGATCAATGTGATCAGACAAAAAGCCATTTATTGCAAAGCATTAACTCCTTATATACTATTGCTTACACACACCTACAGCAATTTGGCATATCATGATTGGTTACTTGTCTTGAAGACCCTTAGTGACTAACATATAATTATTTAAGCACAGGTGTGAGAACTTGACCTCGAACGCTTGCCAACAGTCCACAGTTCTCATAACTCAGTGAATTACAGCTTCTTCTTATCTTGCTTGCTTAGGCTTCCTTGGGCCTCCCTTGCTGTATCCCTCGGAGTTATTCAGAGCTCATGTACCAAATATTCATTTTCCTGTGAGAACACTGTCTCCACAAGCGTGTATATTTTCTACAGTGTTTTACTGACTTTATTGCTTGTACACACTTGAAAGGAAAATCCAAGGGCAATACAATATTTCTGTCACTATTAGCAGGAATTCATGAGATCCAGCTCAGAACTTCTCTGCAGCAAAAATCCAAAAAGTATAGAAACAAGAAACTGTCAGAGCAGAGATGGAACGCCTTGAAGAATGAGGCTACGAAGAAGGTGGGACACATCATACCATGTCTGCTGCTAATAGGAGGACTTAGTCTTCCTGCAATAGTTGCTGTCCCTGACATCTCAGCTTCAATCTTGGCGGGAAAAACTGCAGCCTGCCTTTTGAGGGCTTTGTGTTGATAGAATAGTCATGGGCAGTTTATTTTCCTTCATCTACAGTTGTGTTGGTTTATATAGAAAGCTTTGTATGTTTATTGTATTTTCAGAGATAAAGATTCTGTTAAACTCTGGAGGAAGAAATGGGAGATAGGAGAGGATAGAGAGAAATGGAAGAAGTATAAGGAACTTACCAACAGCCCACTTGCACAGGTGTCCCTGTCTGATTTATCACTGGTCTAAGTTTCCCTTAGAGAGGTATGCAATGACAGCTGAAGAACTCGTCACTGCTTTTCTGTATCTGCTAGCACAAACACATCTTTTGAAATATTTATGCAATGCTCATAACAGTGCAATAGATTATTTTTGGTAATAGTCCATGCGTAGGAAAACAAATGGGCTAGTTCAGTGTGTATAAATGATTGCAAAATTAACTGCAGCAGGGGTGACTCAGAACTGCATAGCTTCTTCTGTGTGTTTCCAGTTGCAAATCAGGAAATCCCCTTCTTCTAGAACCACCACCGAGACTGGATACATCCTTTTTGCTCCAACATGAGTTCCATCATAAAGGCACAGTTAGCCCTTAGAGTGAAATGTTGTCAGAAAAAGTCAATGCTAGAGGGTCATAGTAGGTAGGAAAACATTCCTTCTTGCCAAGGAATTCCTTTGTGTTTCCTGCTAATGAGTACATTTGTGTTCTCCCAATATGTAGCTGAGGACGAGGCACCTGCTAGTTTCTGCTAAGAGTACAAAATTAGGAATTTTACAGGTATTCTGTTATGTGGGAGGTTTCAGTTTTCATTGCAACAAATTACAGAAATAATATCTTTTAAAGTGGCTTTCTTACAGTCAGTTGAAATATGTCCCCCAAACAAACCAAACATCAAAATTTTTAGTATTAAGGTAAGATACCATTAGGACTGCAAAATATATGACTGAATTCATTATAGGCATCAAATAAGAAGCACAGTAATAAATGAATTGGAGTCAATTTGATAGGTGGACCACTGGGCGGATAAAGAACTGGCTGGATGGTCGCACTCAAAGAGTTGTGGTCAATGGTCAATGTCCAGTTGGAGACCAGTAACAAGTGGTGTCCCTCAGGGATCAGTGTTGGGACCGGTCTTGTTTAATATCTTTGTCGCTGACATGGACAATGGAATTGAGTGTGCCCTCAGCAAGTTTGCCAATGACACCAAGCTGCGTGGTTCTGTTGATACGCTAGAGGAAGGAATGCCATTCAGAGGGACCTTGACACACCTGTGAGGTGGGCTGATGCCAACCTCATGAAGTTTAACCATGACAAGTGCAAGGTCCTACACCTGGGTGGGAGCAATCCCAGGCACAGCCACAGGTTGGGCAAAAAGGAAATTCATGATAGTCCTGCGGAGAAGGACTTGGAGGTGTTAGTCAATGAGAAAATGAACATGAGCCAGCTTCAGTGTGCACTCACAGCCCAGAAAGCCAACTGTATTCTGGGCTGCATCAAGAGGAGCGTGACCAGCAGGTTGAAGGAGGTGATCCTGCCCCTCTACTCTGCTCTTGTGAGACCTCACTTGGAGTATTGTGTTCAGTTCTGGTGTCCTCAACATAAAAAGGACATGGAACTGTTAGAACAAGTCCAGAGGAGGGCCATGAGGATGATCAGGGGACTGGAGCACCTCCCATATGAAGACAGGCTGAGAAAGTTGGAGCTGTTCAGCCTGGAGAAGAGAAAGCTGCGTGGAGACCTCATAGCAGCCTTCCAGTATCTGAAGGGTAGCTACAGGGATGCTGGGGAGGGACTATTCATTAGGGACTGTAGTGATAGGACAAGGTGTAATGGGTTGAAACTTAAACAGCAGAGGTTTAGACTGGATCTAAGGAAGAAATTCTTTCCTGTTAGGGTGGTGAGGTACTGGAATGGGTTGCCCAGGGAGCTTGTGAAGGCTCCATCCCTGGTGGTGTTCAAGACCAGGTTGGATGAAGCCTTGGGTGATATGGTTTAGTGTGAGGTGTCCCTGCCCATGGCAGGGGGGTTGGAACTAGATGATTTTGAGGCCCTTTCCAATCCTAACTATTCTATGATTCTATGAATTACCATAATAGAGATTATCACAGTGTCCAGAAGAACCTGAAGTTCTAAAAAGGAGCTGAGATACTTACTGAAGCTGGAGCCACAGACATTATTAGAACTTCTAGCCATTACACAGACAGCTATAAATTTTCAGTAATTTGGCAGTTCACCCATTTCCCAACAATGTTTACTTATTCTAAAAACATAAAGCGAAAGCTGAAAAAGAATAAATTTAATTCCTTTATGTCCAAATAAGATTAACTTGTTCTGGATGAGATACATAGATGAGAACAGGACATGCAGTTCTTCACTTATACAACCACAGATAAATAAAACTGCTCACACCTATTGCTTATTTCGTTTTTGAGGACTAAAAGATATGTTCTAATATCAATAGCTGTTTTTAAAGAGTTTTTGAACTGAAGTCCCCATACCAAATGGGAACCTGAGTGTCCAATAATCAAATAACCAAGATCTTTGTCCTCCTCACTGACTTGGTGCAGCAACATAGTCAAGCTTCCTTTTAGCCTTAGAAAATTATCTTACACACTGCTCTGTCACTGGCAGGTGCTAGACAACCTACCCTTGCTTGATAACCTAACCCTTTTTGTTGCCAGGCGTTTTATGAAATGGTGGTTGTTTTCTCTAGAGACATGCCCTGAGAAGGCCATTGTCTCCTGTTGATCATATCACTCAAATTTCTGGGGCACAGGCAAATAAATTGTTAACACACTGCTGCAAGTTTAACACAAGAATTGCTTTGTAGCTCTCTGAAACACAGATACTGATCTAAACCCTGCTGACTCATAGCACTGATTAGACCTGATGCCTGTACTTTGAATTTATGTTGAAATCAAATTTATGTTGACCACTGCTATAACTGAGTGCATTATTGAACTGTAGCCATAAAGTGTTCTTAGGCCTATAAAGGCTAAAAATTAAGTTCAAATAACAGATAAATTAAAGATATTTTATGCATTGAATGCCTTTCTCCTTTTCGTAAAACCTTTTTATAAGACAAATTTGCACTGTCAATTTTGTTAAATCAACAAGATAGGAAAAGAGAAATATAGATTCTGAAGTATTTGTTTGAAGTAATAAACAAACATTTTCTTAAATACTTTATGAAGAAAGAATTTGTGGTCTAAATCAACTAAACTGGCTAGTCAAGTAGTAGATTGCAAGCAGACGACGACCAAAGCAATAGTAGCAAGTTAGGTATTTCCAGAGCATACCAATGTCTGTGAATACAAAACTAAACAAAACAGTAGTGAAATAAAGTACTTATTTCAAAATCCTGATTCAACCTATCACGCAGAATGTGTAAAAGATAGCAAGTCCCTGCAAAAGGCTCTGGGTGGTTTTGTTTGTTTGGTTGCTTTTTTCCATCTTAGCAGTCCATTTATAGCTCTCTCCTTGAACTTCAGAGCATCAGAAAGGCCAAGTAAAATTTCACTTAACTTTGTACACTTGAAAATTCATGTGGACACTATTGTCTCTAAGTGTGTTTCTTTAGCTTTTTATGTGAGCCACATTTTTATATCAGCACTTCTGTCTCATGTAGCAAGACATACAACACCTGTATTATTTGAAAAAGGAACTTAGAAAATTCTCCAGCTATTATCTATTTTAGAACCACAGAAAATTACCAGTTTAAGACATGCTACTAGTTTATATTTCCCAAACTGTTATACTCTTAATATTAACATAAATCTATTTTTAATTGTATTTTTTTAACAATAATGGGATTATGGAAAGATAGCAGACTGTTTTCTCATACTTCCAAATAATTTTTAAAGACTTGTGAAGTGATAAACATGTATTTACTTAATTGTAAATAAAAGCTCATTGCTTCAACACTTGTCTTGAATTTAATACTTACAACATGGAATCTAAACTTAGTGTTGCAGAAATTCTTGGAAAAGTTCTTATTCAGATATGTAGATTTGAACTAAAGCTGCTTTTATAAATTTGTGCTTAAGAAATTAAATAAAAGTGGATTAAAAAGAGCTTGAAACATTACACAGGAAAATCTTATGTGAATTATGTCAAAAGCATACATTTATAAAACCTTAAAGTATTTAACAGGTATATCTGGCTGGACCTGTCTTCACAATGATCTCAACAAAAAGGATTAGCTGAGAAAGTTAACAATAGTACAAGTAGGGAATGGGATATGAGTTACCTCTCCCTTTAAAAGTACCTTTTTTTTCTCTCCCCTTCTCCTTCCTCATTCTCTCCACATATTTGTAGCAGACATGTCCTACAGATTTGACTCATTAGTTTATTGCTTAAGGTCAAAGCCAAAATTTTGGAATGCTTAACTTGGTTCTGAAAGAGAGTCTGGGTCCCTGTGGAGTAACTTTGGCGTACAGGGTCATACATAGGTGAATGCTGCCTTCAAATTTTACTCAGACTAAATATTAGTAGTAAACCCAAGGGGTCACTGATTGGGTAGAAGTTATTTTTTCATAACTACTATTGTATTATTTAGTTATTACTTTCTGATGACCATTTACTGCATTGCTGGATTTAGCTTAATATTCATGGCCAAATCAATTAATAAATTAAATTAAGTTTTAATTGTAAGATAACAATTTATGGATTATCATATAATTTATAAACTGAGCAAACTGAATTTATGAACTGAATTTTAAAAGATTACAGTTATGCTGCACCTGAAAAATAAACGCCATAAGAAGTTTCATAAAATATCCAGCACCTTTATTGTTTCATCTCACAAAAAGATTTTGATCATGAAAATGTTTTAAGGTAAATAACTTTATATTAATTTTAATATTTGCATATTAGTTTATACTTTACAATTATATATTTTATACTAATTTTTATTTATTTTCCCTGGCTTAAACTAATAAAACCTTTAAATTACAGAATTTTTGGGATTATATTCCTTCTCTGTCTCCACATAATGAATTTTTCCTGCTACTAGAGGCATGCAAGTGTTTTATTAAAATGAATGGTGTCCCTTTACATACTCTGAGAAGTATTTCCTAAGCAGTTTCACCTGCATTCATGGATTAATATTGCAATCAGTGAGAGTATGTACATTCTTGATGGTAAATCACATTGTAGTGTTCCTACTCATACAGGTGTCCCATTGAAGTCAAGATAATTATTAGGATGGCTAAAGTGTATGAAATGAGTATAGCAAAAGGAAAAAAAAATCCTTGTTCATTGATGTAAATGTCAGGATTACCTTCAGCTTCAATGGTGTCAGGTTTTAATTCTGATGATATTCTTACATCAGGTTTTTAAACTAACTACACTCAGTGGGATATCTACTTCTGGCATACTTGAACTGAGGATCAAGTTTGAGCATTTGTAATTGTATCCTAAAGACCTTCTTGAAAAGTTCCTTTTACCTTCTCCTGGACTTATGAATTTAAACTTCTCTTTTGGGATTTACAAATTTAAACACATATTTTGAATGTATATCACAGTTACACTCTTGTTTTCCATAGGCTTTTAAATGCTCTTCCCAGAAACTGGTGCATTAAACTATATGCATAGCTCTCCAAGGGAACGCATCTTTCAACAGAATTTGATTTAAAATTCTTTGCTTGTGAAAAGTTAGATAATTGTTTATTCAAAAATATTTGGTGTCACACCATTTTGAAATGACAGCTGGGGCATGTGTTAGCCTAAGTTGTAATTACAATACATAAACATGTTAGCATGTTGTAACTGTGACAGCTAATACCAGTAGCAAAAATAATAGAATCACAGCAAGGACAAGTTAGGATGGGACCAGGTTTCCCAGAAAATTCCTGATGTGTTACCTCTACATAGTTTGAGTTACTATATATTTAAAAAAAGTCAGTTTGTTTTCTTTCTCTTCCACCCAGGTTGTGCCATCTATCTCTCAGATTCCTTGCCAGTCTTCATTTCTGTAGAATGCTTTCAATTCTGTTTAATTCCTCCTTGAAGTTTCCCTTGGATGACTAGCACTCTTCCAAAGAGAACATATTCTAAGTGGAATCAGTTTGTCACTTTCTCCTTGGTACTAATCTAGGATTCTGAAAAGCTTTTAAAGTCAGAATGAATTTTAACAATTAGATCGTCTGTAGCTGCATGGGTATGAGCTGAATGCTTAGAACAACTAAAAAACTAAGGTACAATTAAGACTGATAATAGTTTACAGTTGGAGGCAAAATAATAGGACACTGATAATAGAACAGTCAAATAATTGTGCCCCCACAATTGTTTGTCATTTCCATCTATGCAATGGTGTGAAACAAAAGAAAAGCACATAATAGCAACTAAAGAAATAACGGGTGGGAGAGATGCTCATCTGGTGCTATTTAATATGATGTAGTCCAAGAAAATCTGAACAAATAACATGAGTTATTTAATAATCAGATCAGTCAGGCTGTCCAGTGCACCTCCCATCCCATCTTCTCCAAGTTTTTCCACCTGTGCTAATGATGAGGAGTTCCCTGGATCAGCAGCCTCTGGAAGCAGAGCTGCCTGAGGAAGAGCTGAGAGAAGCCTCACAGGGGGCCTGCCCTGCTTCCCCTGGGAGGTGTCACTGCCTGCTTTGCTGCTGTCCTCAGTGCTCCCCAGCCCTCACACAGCAGCAAGTGCTGCTGCTTCCTGACAAGACCAATCATGAATGTGCTTCCATCATGTGCACAAGTCTTAACAGTGATGCATCTATGATGTCTCCAAGGTACTGCCACTAATTTTTTTCTTGCCTTCTGTAACAGTTTCCATTATCTTTCCTATTCTTTTTCTTATGAGAGTCCCTCAGCCAGGTTACAAATATCCATCCTGTGTTTCTGATGCCACACAGGAAGCACCTGGGGATGTCCTCCCAGTTTTAAGGCATCCAGTTACTCTAGAGAGTTTGACTCTCTTTGGGTGATTCATTCTAAGGCATCCCAGGTTTGAGGGCCAGCAGGATGCCAACAAGCTCTGACCAGCCTCATGTGTCCACTGACACCCCTGCTCATGGCACCCCTGATCAGAGCTCCAGGAATATGCAGAGAGAGGCTGCCATGGCTAAAGAGGTGGCTGGCCATGTTGCCACCCTTCGCTCCTGGCTTTTATGCAGCCACTGGCCCTTGGTGCTCCCTGACCTTAGGTTAAGAGTTACAGCTACCTTATCCCTCAAACAACTGTTATTTCTTAACAGTCTTATCTAGTGCATTTTTCCCTCATGACTTGCTGATAGTTTGGACATTTTGCTCCTTCAGGTGTCCTGAGGTTTCACAACCTCAATGTGTCAGTGCTGATGACACCGGGAGAATTCAGACTTTCTATGGGGAAATCTGAATACACTGGAAACAGACTAGGATGTCTGGTCCTCTCAACTGATCCTCACCTGTTGAGAGGTATTGACTAGTAGTAGATACGTTCTTGGGCTGGTTTGTTCTCCTGGGCCTCCCTTTACAAAATCCTTTTCTCAGCTCATGGGTGAAAAGAGAATGGCAGCCCTTCTAGCCCAGTAAATACAGTTGCCATCGCGTAGGCTTTGTGTCAAACTGAAGAGACAGCGTTAGGAGTTGTTAGGCTTTGTACAGATTTACTGGCCTGGATGTTAATGGCTTGCTGCATTTCCCCCCACAATCCAAACTGAAGCCATCAACCTTGAGACCCAAGGTGTCTGTGGAAATGTGAATATAACACCAAAGAAAGGGCTGACACCAGAATTTGTGCATATTGTCTTAACTGTACACAAGTTGAGTTATGAAAAATGGTGATTGGATAAACAATAATTCCATGATTAGTCTGCTAACACACTGTGTTTATTTTGCCCAGCACAAGACTGAGCTTAACAAATATTGGAAATTCAAGCAAGTTACTCTAAGTTGGATCCCATAAACTGGTGACAGCATGAAGTGCCCCAGATCTGTCAAAATCTTGCCATGCATTGCTGTTGGTGATTGAGTCTCCTGACACTTCTAACGGGTATACCATATCTTATTCTGTTGTATTCAGTCACTTACTAATGTCTGGAATACTCTGATCCTTTTCTGCCCACTGTTCTTCTGCCACTATGTTTTGGCTGTTAAACAGACTTAGTATAAGGGTTTGTTTTTTAAAGTTTTATGCTGAATGTAGCCCTTTGTTTCTGGAAGGATCTTTTAAAATTACCTAATTTTGTAACTTAGCATATGATGTAAATATATAAATGTGATTTAGTTGATGGAAGGCCATCAGTTTGGCTTCTGTTGTCTCAGATCTTCAGCTTCTCTACCAGGTCATCTTCAGTAAAATGGGTAATGATGACAAGGATAGTCCTAGTTATGTGTCCCGAAACATAACATGTGTCGTTCTATTACATTACTCTTTGCAAAAGTCCAAACAAAAACATAGTACAAAACTAAACTGCATATGAAGCAACTTTTAAAAACTGGTAAATACATTCCCTCAGTTAGAAATTAAGAAATGTTAATGTATTATTAAGCTTTCTTCTAAACAGCTCCTATGAGTCTATGTAGAAACTGAAATGCAATCTACATTACTGTGCTATGGACCTCTAAAGCAATCATTTTATCCATAATTCCTTAAAAATACATCATTTAATTCCTTCCTAGTTAAACAAGCCACTTACTAAAGAATCTTTGCAACAGCAAAAAAATCCTGTTAGGGATTAACTTCATAATTTGGCTACTGCATGTGTTAAAAAATAACACACAAAGGGATTGTTTGGATTTTTTCCTTACATCTATTTTTATATATCCTGTAAATTAAATCTACTTGATCAACCTGGTATTCAGTGGACTACTGAGCAGGAAAATTACTTTTGCTTTTATTTTTCAATTACAGCTTCTAATTTTTGTATTTGCTTTTGAATTTCACCATTTTGTAGTTTTTCTAGGTTAATAGAAGAGTAAAAGGCAATCACCGGCTGGAAAGATTAATTTTTAGAGCTTTATCTCTGCAAGACAACTTTTAAAAACTTTATTTGTTAATAGATTATTTTTTGATAGAGAGATTCCAGGGAATTCATAACTTTTCATGCACAAATTCTATTTTTTGTAATATATTTTAATACTTTCCAGCTTTTATATTTCCCATATATAATTATCATGACTAAGTTAAAAAAGACCCTGCCCAGAAATCACTCAAGGAAACATTATTTTTGGCCAGGAAGATAGTAGTTAGTGAATGAAATCAGACTTAATTCTCCTAAGCAAACAGAAGTTTTATGTATTTAGAAACAGGGAAAACCCTTGAAAATCCCATGGCAAGTTATGCTGCATCAATAAAAACATGGAACAGGACTGTGTAATTTCAGCTTTACTACACTTACTAGCAAAAGTTTCCTGTAAAAGGCTGCAACAGTTTGAAATATTTGACCCTAAAGACATTTCTAAAAATAAAAGCAATAAGTTCGAGATTCATATATTTATCTGAATATATACCTGAAATCTAGACATAAATAGCTAGCTGGTAAAATCCTTGTTCTGTTTGACTATAACTTGTAAAACTGCTACAAACTTCTGATCCCTTGAATTGCGAAGAATGTTGTAACAAACATCACAGCCATGCCTCAAAAACATATTGGACTTTTCAAAAATGGAAAATATCCCTGTCTCAGAAAAATCTGAGATTTCTGAGAAAACTCCCATATCTCTTCTTTCAGTGTTTTAGACAGGATATTCATCAGGTATAGCAATAAAACTGCCCAGATCTAACAATTATATGACTTTGTCACCGATTTTGCAGTGTTGAATCTAACATACTACCAAGTTTCTTTGTATAAACATTTCTTTCAGAGATTTTTTTAAAGCACAAATGGAGAGATTTGGTATATTCTCTAGATGAACAATCATAGGAATGCTCCCTGTTAGTAAAGAGGCAAAGTCAATAGTAACTAGAACTGTAACACAAGATAATTCTACCATCCCATCCCCCAAAAAGTCAGGGTTTTTTCTGCTGCTGAAATCTTTTGTTTGTGACAGATGACAGAATCAGAGTGGTCAAGGCCGGCAGGGACCTCTGGAGGTCATCTGATCTAACCACTTGCTCAAACACTACCTCCAGTTAGGTACCCAAGACCATATCCAGGTGCCTTTTGAATATTTTCGAGGAGAGACTCCACAACCTCTCAGTGAAATCTGTCCCAGTGCTTTATCAGCCTCACAGTGAAAAAGTGTTTCCTGACATCCTAGCAACACCTCCTGTATTTCAGTCTGTGCCGACTGCCTCTGGTCCTGTCACTGGGCACTATGGAAAAAAGCCTGGTTCTGCCTTCTCTGTATCCTACCTTCAGGTATTTATAGATGTTAATTAGATTCCCGACCTTCATCAGCCTGAGCCTACTATTCTCCAGGATGAACAGCTTTTGCCTACAGGAGAGATGGTCCAATCCCTTCACCAACGTGGTGGTCCTTCACTGCACTATTAGCTCAATTTTTCTGATGTTCTGGGGAGAACTGGGCACACTACTCCAGATGTGGCCTCAGCAGTGCTGAGCAGAAGTGATCTTTGGATGAAGCCAGTGAAACAGAATGAACATAGAGGGGGTGCGCATTTTAATTGCCAGATAAATGTTATAAATAAATTAAAATCAGAGCTATTTAAAAAAAAAAAGGAGTTGCCATCATGGTGAGCATCTAAGAGAGAAAATTTGTGGATTTACCTGTTCCTGCTCTGTACATGTAGATTTTACTTAACATCATAAATGATTACTACCTGCCTACCACTAGAGGTCATGTATTTGCTAATGAAACAAACTGTGAAGCAGATAAAATTGAAAATTTGTTTTTGTTAAAACTGGGTACCAGGCAGATATGAAACCAAAGAGACTGCCCAGTTGTCAAAAACACTGAAGCTAGTGTTTCTGAAGAGAAATTAAAGAATTAGTTCTTCTCCATTAATCTGTTCATTAAATTCCAAGAGTAGAAAGTAATCCATAGAATTTACTATGTGAGAAGTCAGTGACTGTGATAAGGGATTTGTCCCATTAGCTCTGAATATGTTTACTGGTCAAAGAACAGAACGTTTATAGAAAATAGGCAAGGTCTGATTAGAATTAAAAGATTATGGCATCGTGATAAAAACAGGAGATGCCTTGAGTTTTCACACTGAGGCATATTTATCAGACAGTTTAGCAAACGATGGGAACAACTATAGGAACTATAGGAATTCATTGTAGGATATTGGTTTAGCCCTAACCAAGAGAACAAACCTATATACACTTCAATGTATTTCACTGCAGGGTAGGTTGGTTGGACTTCTCAAGGATGAAAAAGGCACAAAAGTAAGTACAGAAGATCCATTACTAGGCAATCATTCAAGAAAATGTCTCCTTTGACATATATTAAAAACAGAGGAAAGTTGATATTGCTTCTTTGGGCCTAAAATTAGACACAGGGCAGATTAAGAGCTACATTACCTTAAATAACATAGGTACAAGATTTAAACAAGCAGAGAGGTTATTGCAGCATTGGCAGAAGTACATGATTGCCCTGAAGCACAATGTAATTTAGAGATACCTTGAGCTAGTTCACATCCAACAGCAGAAGAGTACACAGCTGTAGGACTGCTTTGTTCACTTTCAAAAGAATAAATGTGCTCAGAAAAGAAACAAAACCCGAACATTTTTGCATAAAAACTAGAAAGCTACACACAATCAAATTGCTGATTTTTACAATGTTTCCAAAACAAGCACAACATCAGGATTTAAATGGAATTCAGATTTTACTGGAAATATGAAACAACGAAGATAGTCAAGGGAAAAGATAACTAAAGTTTCAAATTCCTGGTTCTGCATGTCAAACAGGCAGGCTGATTTCTACCCTATTACGATCTCTCTGGGTGCTAACATATCCCACTCCACATGCATCTTGAAAGCAGGGAAATATACTTGGCAGAGGTGTTAACTACATCTTTAAATCCCACAATGTAGATAAAAATTCAAGAAAACCCAAGGCTTCTCTCCACTGGAAAAAAAAAAAAAAAAACCAAACAACCACCACCAACAACAAAAAAATAAAAAAACACAAACAAAAGAAAAAGGCAGACACAAAGAAAGATTATTCATTTAAAAAGGCAGCACTGTTTTCTCACAGCTTCCTTTGAGTAAATTCTGACCTAGGCCAAGAAACTGAAAATTATGTGGAGAAAGCTACCACAGTAGAAATAAAATAATCCACAGAGGAAAAAGATTTTATTCAGAGTGCCAAAATAACAGAAATAAAGTTGTGGAAGCATTTGACATCTGAAAAATTCAGCAAACACTGAAAAGCTGCCTGGAAAATTAGTTTGTTAGGATCCCAGGTAATCTACTTTTCATCTTATTTTATAGCTGGTAGAGTCAAAGGGAGCATTGTACTGACAAAATGTGTCATGTTTCTGGAAGATAATCTTCTTAAAATGTGAGAGTTGGTCTGTGAACCACTTGGCCTTTAAATGAGAGAGGATGGCTTTGAGATATTTGACAACGAATACCTTAAATATGCAGTTTTTGGTCTTATATGACGGAAAAACTCAATCACTTTTGCTATTCAGAGAATGGCAGTTCTCAGACTTCTTGAAAAGCAACTCTGTTTCTTAAACAAATCCATAGGTCTTATCTAGCATTCTTGTGGTGGGTTTATGTCTGATCAAAAATGAGACACCATGCAATCACACACTGCACGATGCAATACAACTCGAGAACTACTATGACTTCTGAGACTGCAGAAGCTGTAGCTGATCAAATACAACACTGTGAAGGTAGAATAAGGCTACATGTTATAACCCTTCCACAAATTTGGCAGTTTTTTCTTTAAAATACTTGCTTGCCTCTCTGCAAGGTATTCCAGTATGAATTTTATTATATTATTCTGAGTTAACTATCATTTTTTCCCCCTAGAATGTAGTTTCCCATTACAGGGAAAAAGTTCCTTCACAGGAACTTTGGATCAGGAAGACATCCTAGTTAATCTGTTTTCATATCCATATCCTAGCCATAATTTCATCTAGACTGGACACCACTATGATACCCTACCCAGTATTCATAAAAATACTGTTTGCTTCAGCTGAACAGGCTATTTTTCATAGTGAGCTCCATTTACTTCTCTTTTTCCTTTTCTTTCTGTCACCTTCCTCTGATGTTAAAACCAAAATCATCAGCTGGAACTGTGACAATTAAATGAAGATAACAACAAACCTAGCTGACCTGGCAGATCAAAGGAGGTTCTTATGTCTCATTAGCAGCGTAATAATTAAATAATTTAGTGGATTATTCTCACTACTCTAGCATGTAGGCATTGTAGTGAAGATCAGGATATTAGACCTCTCAAGAGGCTGTTAACTGGGGTGTATCTTGATAGCCATTTGAGGAAAACACACTCCAGATTATTGCCTGAAATTACAGTAAAATAATTTCAGGGTCTGGGGGCTGTCAGTGACCAGCAGTGGCACACTTCACTGAGGAGCAGCTGTCTGTGCTCCTGGAAGCTTGGATGGCTGCGGGGCTGGAGCAGTACTTGGGAAAGACCCTGAGGTGGCTGAGGTGGAGCGTGGGGAGGGCCCTATGTTCACCGAAGCCCCCAGGCCTTCAGCTCCAGCCACCACCAGCTGCCCCTGCCCACTGCAGCAGCAACAGCTGATTTCTCACTTGAATGAATACATAATATTCACAACATTATCTTTTCTAACCTACCAGCTTTCTTTTTGAAGAAGACCATCTCCACGGTCTTGAAATACTTTAATAAATATTTGTAAATGTGTGGTTCTTTCTAAAGAGCTGTGACATCAGGGAAGAGAGGACAGTTGAGAATTCATGAAGGTGCCCTGGTTTTCATTGTGAAACCAAAGCCACAGCTCATGTCTCCAGTTTCAGTCATATTTCACTTGTCCCTAAAACGTTTTGAACTCTTGAAAGGCAAAGGGCTCTTCCACAAATGCATACTAACCAGAGGGTAGCACTAGTGACAGGTAATTGATTCCTGGACTCCTTTCCAGTTGCTCTTGTGCAGATGGGTGAAGTTAACTCCCACTGTATGCAAACAGACTCAATACTTCCTTGAACACTCAACAAATTCTCATGGTCTGCAACTGAATTAACTTACTCAATGGAAGCTCCTGCTGGTGGAAACTCTGTGGTACAGTAGGGGAAATAATATTTCCAAAGGATGACATTTGCAGATATCCAGGGAGTTTTTGGTTGGAGATGGGTTTCCACACCCAAGCAGGTCATATGCCAGCTCTCTTGCATAAAGTGGGAAAGTACTCTATTGAAAAAAAAAAAATCCCTTTCAGTTTTTCCAACACTCACAAAGAACATCTTGAGGTGGGGTTGCTTTTTGTGGGTTTTGTTTGTTTTGGTTTGGTTTTTTTTTTTTTCTTTCTCGGAAGAAACACTATTTTTCAGGTGCTTGACTTTCAATTGTTTTCAGAGCAAACCTTTCCCGAATACAAACGTGCCCTTCTGCCGCGCAGCTTTGAACTGGCAGTAGGAGGAAGAACTTGATTGGATACAAGAACCCGAAATAGAAGAGAACCCGGCTCTCAACCCCTGGCCCTCCCGACGTGATAATGTCGGTCGCGCTGTGACCGTTCCATGGCTCCCTGAGCAGGGGCTCCCCACATCAAGGCGCTCGTGCCCGTGAGGCCCGCCCACTGCACCTGCAGCCGCGGGACAACCGCTGGCGGGGCCGGCGGTGACACCAGACGTAAGCGGGTTCGCCGCGATCTGACGGACACAGCCCCAGCAGAGCAAAGTATAGAGTGGGGTGGGGGTAGAGTGGGGTAGAGCGGGGTAGAGTGGGGTGAGGTGGGGCGCGGTGGGGCGGGGCGGAGAGGAGTGGAGCGGGACGGGCAGTCCTCCCCGATAGGAGGGCGAAAGTGCGGCCACCTGACCGCTCTCGTGGTATTTAGAGGATCGTTGCAGCCGGTGCAACGTGGGGTTCCGAGGCTGCCATGGAGGGTCGTGGCATCGGGAACCCGGTGTTTGAGCCGCCCAGCCCCGACGCCGGCCGCCAGCGCGAGGCGACCTCCCCCAAGGTAGACAGCGGCATCCCCACGCAGTCCGGGGAGGGGCCTTGCGGATGGGGCTGCTTTGCCCCTAGGGCGCTGCAGGTCTGCAACAACGCTGAGGGCTTCTTGGCAATGTACAGCCTGCTGGCCATCTTCCAAGGTAACCTTCTCCGGAGATGCAGTGAGGTGCTGCATGCCTCCCCACCTTCCTTGTGGGGCCCTCCTGCTGCCCTGGGCACATATTGCTCTCCCTTCTGGAGCTGTGGGGAGCCGGGTTTGGGGAAGGAAGGTGAAGAGTGGTGGTGGTGGATGAGGGGAGACAGGGTTCCTCCAGCTGCCTGAGTCTGGTGTTATTGCTAAAAAGTGGCATTAGTTACTAGAGGCTGTCTAGGGGAGGAAGGGCCTCAGTGTCCTGGATAGTACTGCTCTCTACTCTCACTTCCTCATTTTCTTATTTTCCCACCCACCTTTTTGACCACTGCCAAGCCCACGGCCCTGTCAGCTCTGTGCTTCATGCTTTGCACTTGTATACTGTTTCCACATTGCTCACATTTGGCTAGTGCACCTTACGTGCTGTGCAGGTTGAGATGGCTGGTCCAGGGAAGAAAACAAATGCTGCAGACTAATAGACTGCAGTGTAGTGCCCTAGCATGTGCTTTGCTGCCTATCAGTTAGAAAGGTACCTTAGCATGACTGAGTGGGACTTTGAGTAATTTATGTGGCTTTAAAGACATTTGTTTTGTTCCATGAATCCCAGTGCAGCCATTTTTAGCACATAGCTAGGGGATTAACCTAGAAGGGAACCTGAAATTTTATCTGCCTTTAATATCTGTTGTTCAGCTTCAGATATTCTTGCCCATATTTTTGCTTTTTTTGTAACAAGATCTGTTTGGGGCCTTTGCAAGCTATGGGCCTAGAAAGCAGTAATAATTGGATTAATGTTCAGAACCTTTCAGCTTCCTTGGACTATCTAGAAAAGAAAACTTCCTGAAAAAAATAGGAAGCTTTTAAGCTCATCCTTGTTGCACAAGAGACTGCAGTTGAGGTCTGTGGAGTTGGTGGGTCATGTAGAAAAAGAGATTTGGTGCTAGGAGAGCAGGCAGCCTATGCCAAAGACATGAGGTTATGGCTGTATTTCTGCCTGGAGCAGTAACTGGGATGGTCTGAGGAGAACCAAGCAGCAATATCATAAGAAACTCTACCCCGTTAGGATGACATGGATGTTGGTTATACCATTTACGCAGCTCTCTATCCTGTTATCTACATGTAGATGTATGGCAGACCTCAGAGAGGTACCTACCTAATGTAACTCAAATTTAGGGCCTAATGTGAGCAAAATTCTAATGCTTGTTTTGGAGGCTGATGTAGGCATAGGTATTACAGCCTTTGTGACCTTCTTAATTATATGTCATCTGTATTTTCACAAGAAGTACCCTTCCTTTGGCTAGATCATAGAAAGGAAATTGGGCACTGAATAATCAAGTTGAAACCCTTTGTGAGATGTGGAAAAAACCAAGAATATTTTCACACAAGAAATTCACTGCTGCATGTGAAACTTTGCAAATTCAGGGCTTGCAGCTCCAGAATTTAGATAAAAGCACTGGGGTTTTGAAGTTGTGTGAGTTACTACTGTACTGTAGCTTTCTCCTTCAAATTACAGAAAGCATCACTAAGGAAGATAAAATACATCTACAAAACTTGCTAATACTTAATATACCTCCAGGAAAGTTTATTTCCTAATGTGCTGAAGAATTATGAAATAATCCTTAACACGCTGTCGATTTATATAAGCTGTTACACTAGACTTTTTTACACAATGGGTGAATACAGTAGTTTACTGCAGAGACCTGGTACAAGTGTATAGGTTTTTGTATGTGTGTTCCTAACTGAAGGCATGTATTTATTACGTTATCTTCTAGCTGCCCTAGGAAATAAGTTGCTCTTATCATTAACATCTGATATGCTGCATTTCAACTTCTCATGAGATTGCAGGTGAAACTTAAATCTTCATTTTTAGATGTTTCTGTTTCAAGGACATGTGAAACCTGTATTTCAAGAATAGAAGACGCTACTTCGTGTAGAACATGGATACATGACTAATACCTGCTTTCTGTATGGCACTCACGGGTGCATAAATGTGTGATTGCATCTTGTCCATGCAGTAACCAGATATGCTGCAGTAGCAAAAAAGTAATCTCACTGTCTTGGGTACAAGCAATACACTTTTTTTGTAATGTCAGTAATAATGTTGGTAAATGAAATAACAGAACCACTGTTTGAGACTGGTCTGATCTAATCTGTCTGAAAACTTTGAATAGTACTAATACTTAATATGTGGACTAGATTTGCTGCTAGAAAGACTTTTATACTATTATTTATTTTTTTTCTTTTTTAATTGTGTGTCTGCAATCTACTGCTTCAAAGCCACTGTACTTTCAAAACCCGTAAAGTGCTTTCTGTTGAGTGGATGAATTAAAAATACTCCTGTTTCTTGTTTGACCAAATGAAGTTGGTTTATGATTAATCTAGATTTCATGGTTCAGTGCACGCTGTACCTAAACTTTTACCACATCTTCTAAACAGATGTGGCAGGGCAATAAGGGTTTGGATGATAGTTAAAAATAATTTATACTATTATTTAAGTGTTGGGATGTCCTTGGAGAATTTGTTTTTCAGATCAAGTTAGTGTCAGCCAGGTTCCATCTTTCCTGAAGAAACTTCAGCGGTTAATCATTAGGTGAATGGCAGCACAGCTCTCCAATGCAATCATTATATTTACTTTTTTTACAGATTAAATGTAATTATCCAGTAAGATTAACTGCAATGTTTTACAGCTTTTGGGATGTAAATTAAAAGTGACAACTTAAACTACAGGTAAAGACACTGTCCTGAATACTGCAGTTTAACCCTATAGGAATTTAAGTGTGATGGTCAGACTTACAGATAAGATCGTAATTGTTAATAAAAAGGCCACAGTAGGATGTTAGGAAACTATGATTATGCTGTAGAATAGTGAAGTGTTAGTTATGGTGTGCTTTTCACTGATAAGAGAATAGCTGGTTGATCACAGATTTGGAGTGGTATCTTTTTTAATATGTAGAACACTCTAGGCAGAACTGTTAACTTCAGCTTGTGTAGTTGCACTTCTGGATGGTGCAATGCTTGTTGAAAGCTAACTTAAATACATGGTTGTCCTCAGTCATATGTCATTCTGTTCTTAGAATGACAATAGAGAATTGTGTTTGAAATTTAGGAAGAGGAAGGATAACTGCAGTGTCTGTGTCACACTGCAGAAGCCTTAACCTTATTTGCAGCTGTGACTTACAACTTTTCTCCAGGGTGCATATTTTATGGGCACAATTTAATTAGACTACCATAAAGTTATCTGACAGCTAGAAAGTACAGTTATTCATTTCATTTGCAACAGAATCCTATTTGGGAGCTGTCAGAAGTAAACTCCTGAAAGTTTAATTACTTGGTGTAGGAAAATGTGAGGCATGATGGGAGATTCAAGTTAGTATCTAAAAACAACACATGTAAAAGATGAACAGTGTTTATAAGCATGCATTGACAGTTGCAGCTTCCTTGATTCTACTTCTGGATCAGTTTTTTGGAGTTCACCTGTGCTGAAGGGTGGCAGCTGGTGTAAGGTCTTTTCTCCAGGTTGTTTTGATACTTCTGAAACTTGAAGGTGCAGAGGGCAAACTTTTCTCAGTTAATCACCTCTGTTAACTCTGACAGTTGTATTGTATTTTTAAGTATGTTTTATGTTATAGAGGAAAGATGTCTGTTCAAAAGCTGCTTGGTATCTTCCCTTCACGGTGGCAGAAAGGAAATGTTTGACAGTCTTTATTTGAAAGCTCTGTCCTAAACTCTTCCACTGTAGCTTTTATTCTAATGCAAGTCAAACTTGACAAATTTTCTTTTAATTTGTACAGAATCTTATAATGCAATGCATTTTGTTTGAAATCCCTGTGCCTCAGACTAAATCTGGAACCTTAATACGTGAATGGAGTTTGAGGCATGATATTTTACCAGACTAATATTTGAGTATTGAATCTTTAATGCCCACAACAGAGAAGAAAATGGAATAGTTCTGTTCAGTTTGGCTGGCTTAAGTTAGCCCTGTATCATTCTACTACCTACATGGATTTTAAAGCTAATTAAATACCTTTAAGTATAGCTTTGTAAATATATTTGTTTTAACCATTCCCTCATACAGTGGTAACTTTACCCTTGCAACTTTATCAAATTAAAGTACCTTTGACTAATTTTTTCTTTTTTTTTTTTTGTAGGTATGGTGGTAAATGGCCTGATCAACATTAGTATTTCAACAATTGAGAAGCGTTATGAGTTGAACAGTTCACTCACTGGCTTAATCTCTGCAAGCTATGATATTTCTTTTTGTATATTGGCACTGTTTGTATCTTTCTTTGGAGAAAGAGGGCACAAACCACGATGGCTTGCTTTCTCAGCGTTTATGCTAGGACTGGGCTCACTTATATTTTCCTTACCACACTTCAGTAGTGGGAAATACCACTTTGGAACTAAACTTGAAGGTAAGATTATCCTTATGTTTTGGAAAGGATTTTAAAAAGTCTGTGTAGCTACCTGGTGCAACTTTTACTTTGGTGCAATATATTTTTTGTCAGAGTCCTAAAAATATCTTTAATCTGAAAATAAAATGATTCTGTGAAATCGTGAAGTTCAAGAGGTGTCTCTTTGCACAGTGGACTTATATTTTCAGAAGAGATCTGGGTGTAAATATCAGTTCTTGCTCGTAAGCAATACTTGAATAATTTTTTGTTTTTACTTGTGCTGATGAATGCAATTAAAATTCACTTTGTGTAAAAATTATCTGGCATTTCTTTGAATAGAAATGTGAGTTAGTTCAGTGATTGTCCCGAGTTCAGCTATAGGAGTAATTTTTCTCCTTCTTAGTAGCTGGTGCAGTGCTGTGTTTTTGACTTTCAGCCTGGGAACAGTGCTGATAACATGAATGTTTTTAGTTGTTGCTAAGTAATGTTTACTGTGACCAAGGGTTTTCTGAGTCTCACACTCTGCCAGGGAGGAGAGGAAGCCAGGAGAAAGCAGAGACAGGACACCTGACCCAATCTAGCCAAAGGGGTATTCCATACTGCAGCATGTCATGCCCAGTATCTAAGCTGGAGGAGTTACCCAGGATGGCTAGATCACTGCTTGGGTTGGGCTGGGTATCGGTTGGCAGGTGGTGAGCAGTTGTATTCTCTTCCCTTGTTATTTTGCTTATCATTATTATTATGGATTGGTAACACTAATGGTTTGTGTTATTACCTTAGTTACTGGACTGTTCTTATCTCAACCTGTGGGATTTAAATTCTTTCCATTCCCCTCCCCATTCCTCCAGGAGTTGGGGGAGGAAGAAGTGGGTTAGGGTTAGGATTAGTGAGTTCTTAGAGCGAGTAGCTGCATGGTTCTGAGTTGCCAGCTGGGCTTAAACCCTGACAGTGATGTAAATATTAAAAGAAAACTTAGATTTGGTCTTGTTGGAGGGTGACTATGTGTTGCAGTTCTTTTAGGCTTTGAACTAGTAAAGACATCTTGTAACAAGTTTCATGAAGTTCCTCTAATGCTGATAAAAACTTGTGGGTCTCTTTGAAGCAGAGGGAACAAGCAGTACTGAACTATACTGGACAAAGCAGTATTGAAATTGTGTGAGTAGACAGCTCTCAGGAGATCCTGCATATTTTTTTCTCATAAAGCCAGATTTTAAGTGTAGTGTGCTTTAATGCATCTCAGCTTAGTGGTACACCTGTAACTAACAAAGAAACATTCAGATATGTTTAAAGCAGGATGACTTACTATTTCAGGATTGTCTTAATTGTTATTGCAGTATTTAATCAGATTTATGCCTTAAGTGACTAAGCAGGGTAGTGCTCACTAAAAAAAGTAGCTGTTAAGCAATCTGATGAAAGGGTCTCAGTATTCTAGTGGTTGATTCTCAAATTAGTGTTTTTCAGGTGTTAGTCACATTGCACACTTCCATGAGCTGTCGAGGCATCAAGGATTAGTTCAGTAACTTTGACAAGCTATTGTTCCCCATCTAATAAGTGAGGATGTGAGGCAGAAGTCAATTTAACTTTTAAGGCCAAAAGGAAAAACTCTCCAGTGTTTGGAGACTGAGCAGATGATTACTTGTTGCTGGCTCTATTACTGTCTGCAGTTCCAGTATTGTTCTCCCTACATCACTAGTATGGAAGGGGAACTGAACTTAAAACAATACCAACTGGCAAGGTGGGAATCTGAAGGGAGATGGCCAACTATTGCAGATGATCTCTCTCTTGCCTATCAATTTTGGTTGAAATCTCAGAATCAGTTACAGTTGCATCAGAGATCTGTCTCTTCATCTGCCATTAAAGATGCTGAGGTGTGGTATCTTGTTAGGGATCATGCTGTATTTGGACTTTTGAAATCTAAAAGCTGTAGGAAGAATTTGAAATGGAGCATATACTTTTTTCTCCATGGCACTGTAAGCATGAATTCATGCTGATTTGACCATTGTAATGCAGCTACCAGTGCTGTGACTGTGGTGAGCAGATTTAAGGACTTAAGCTGACTTAAAATGTTGTCAAAGATAAATGACTATAGAGTGCAGGGAATGTCTGCACCATGAGAAATCTCCAGGTGCTGCATAACAGCATCCTTTAACAGTTAAGTAAACCACAGTGTACGATTTTATAGGATGTATGATTTATGTATAGTTCTGATGATGAAGCATCTAAACCATACATTTAACTGCAGAAGTAAATAGGACCACACCCTGAACGCTTTCCTTGTAAAGTTCTTTGATGTTTTGTATTGAAAATTTTGAACAGTTCCTAGTTGATTACTTGAGTATTTTTTTCATGTGTCATATGCGAGTACAGTGAGCTTCACCTGCAGGACAGCTTCAAAGTATGGTTTAGCCCGGTATTTAATATGTTTGCCAGGTTAATTAACAGATCTTGTCTGGAATACAAAATACATCTAATGTTCAATATAAGGCTGACAGACTTCCTGGAATTTAATATTTTACCTTGAGATATTAATTTAATTTTGAGTATATACATATCCTACTCTACAAAACTATTCAATTGCAAATATTTATCACAGTAATACTTTAGATAGTTTGTTTTCTATTGAAAGAGTAGCTAGCCAATGGTCTACTTATTTACAGAAATTTTTAGCAACATCAAATGCGTCTTATCGCTAGAAAAGCTTTAGACTCCAAATTGTAATGCAGATGTAACCTGCTGTTTGTTCTGTTTTTTCAGGTTACATAGGGTCTTTAGTGATGCAGCAGGCTCTGATATTGACAGTCAGGAGCTCCATCTACTGGTTTGTCTGTAATGAAACCGTTTGTTATTGGTTACCCATACTACAAAGGACTAAAAACTGCCGATGCTATAAGCAGTGTGCTTTTAAACTTCTATCTTGGATCTCATTGAAACATATTTAAACTTGTGAAAGATGTCTGTTACAGTAAATGTGAAGTGTAGATCTTCACTTGACACAAGGAAGATAACTTTGTTGTGAAGTAGGTCAAGCACTGGAACAGCTTACTCAGGAAAACTGTGCAGTCTGTTTTGGGGTGGCTTTTAAGACCTTGCTGGCTGAAGTCCTGAGCAACTGATCTGTATTTTGAATTGACACTGTTTGGATTAAGTTCGACAGTAGGACTCCCTGATATCTCTACCAACCTGAATTATTCCATAAGTCTCTTCAGTAACAGGATGTGAATGACTTATTTGGGAAAAAAAAAAGAGCTGTCTTTGTTAATAACAAACTCTAACCATTTGAGTTGAAATGTGTGTTGTGTGATCTAAGAAGAGAGAGAATGATTTGAACACTTTTCTTCAGTTCTCTATCCCACTGGAGACTCAGGTGATAGCCAAGTCTTTTAGGGTCTGAGAGTGAATCTTCTCAGAAGGGCATTAATTGATCTTCCTTCCCAGAACATGCCAAGGGCAATTTAAGAGTTTGTGTACTAATGGTGAGAGAATATGTGTGATGTCCTGCTCTAATTTGACATTGTCAGTATATCTGTGGTTTTTCTGTTGGGTTTGCTCTCGGAAGAGACTATAATTAGTCAGATAATGGGTAGTGCTGCTCTTCTCTGTGTTGCTTGGCCTAATTCTCTATAGCACTTAGATGTGTTGTAATACTGTAACATCTGCCTTTAGAAACAAAGACTAAGTCTTCATTCAGCATGTCCATTGAAGCTTTGAGTTTCCTATTCAAGACTTAAAGGTGAGACATATTTCTGTTTATAAAGGAATGGAAAACAAGCTGTTCTCTGTTTCTCACTCCTGGTAACTCTGAACTGTTCCCTCTCTGCCAAAGGACCAAAAAAACCCTCACACCTGCTGGCTGCAGTTCAAGGTACAAAGAAAACCAAGTCAAGAGACCAGTTTTAGGTCTAATGTAATTGGTAAAGCATTTCACAGTTGGTTCTACACTCTTGCCTAGTATGTTGTATTAGATACTTGGGGATATTTTGGCCTTTGCATAACATGACTTCAGGTAGAAAATTTAAAGCTTGCAAGAAGACTTACAATGACTAGCTCTGTTAGATAGTGTTGCCTTTAATGCACTTCTGCTCTTTAAAATGGAAGTCTAATCCACTGATTTTTAGAAGGAAAAGAAGCTTAATAAGAAAATCTAGTTAAAAATGATCAGCTGCCCATCTTAAACTTCTCCCATGGTTTCGCTTAGCTAAGGTTAGAGTATCTTGGTTGTATAAAAGGCAGTACCTTGTCACCATTGTTCTTCTGACAGCAGCAAACAGGCTGGTGGATCTAATCCAGGTTAGGTTTAACCTGTGCCACCTTAAGAATCTGCTTAAACCTTTGGTACAAGACTGGTATTCTTAGCTTTGTGGTAAATGATCTTTGCTTTTGAAGTGTTTCTTGGGAACATGAAATATAGTCTATGACTCCAGTCAGCAAGTGCATGTGTACTTGTCCACTTAAAAAACCCCAAGTCTGGTAACAAATAAGAGTATGGTGATTGTATTAAAGTGCATATTAATGTTTTTCTTAATTTTGTAGTTATACCTGATTATGTGATTCTGAAAACAAAGTAATGTATTAAACTTTTCGCCTCAATGTGAGGATAAATTTCCTAGGGCATATAAATTGAAGAGCTAGAAAAGTGAAAGTGTCTATAATCAATTAGTTCATGTCAGTCTAAAAGCCTGAGACAGTGTGAGTGGAGATGGGAATTCATGAAGAGCCACATTCTATCAAGAGTTTGATTTATATTACCCTACACAACCTACTTATTTTGGGAAGATCAGATTAGGCTACACTTTAGTCATTATCATCATTTGTGGTATTTTCTTGCTCTGCATTACTTGTTTTCTGATGTGTGCATTTTATCTAGTTACTATTGTTTCTGTACTACAATAAAATACCTAGCTAGATGCTGTTTTAGGCTAGCCCAGTAAGTACTGGAGGCTAACTTACAACTGCAGGTATGTTGCACGTATATGTGCTGCACATGAATACATGTATGTTAATAAGATATTGCAGGACATGTTTGTTTTTTTTTATAATCTATTTTAGATCCTGTGCATTTAAATAGCACAAAGCTAACCTGATTTGAAGATTTAATTTCTTTCAGAAAAGATGAATCGTAGAATTGCATGTTGGGGTTGTAAAGGACCTTAAGATCATTTAATTCCAACCCCCTGCCACGGGCAGGGACACCTCACACTAAACCATATCACCCAAGGCTATGTCCAGTGTGGCCTTGACCACTGCCAGGGATGGAGCAGTTCCAGTGCCTCGCCATCTTCACAGTAAAGAACTTCCCCTGTTTTAAGTTTAAACCCATTATGCCTTGTCCTGTCACTACAGTGCCTGATGAAGAGTCCCTCCCCAGCATCCCTGTAGGCCCCCTTCAGATACTGGAAGCTTCTCTGAGGTCTCAGCTTAGCTTCTCTTCTCCAGGCTGCACAGCCCCAACTTTCTCAGCCTGTCTTCATATGTGAGGTGGTCCTCTGGCCCTCCTCTGGACTTGTTCCAGCAGCTCCATATCCTTATGTTGAGGATGCCAGAACAGTACGGCAGGTGAGGTCAGATGAGAGCAGAGTAGAGGGGCAGGATCACCTTCTTTGGTCTGTGGGTCACGCTTCTTTTGATGCAGCCCAGGATATGGTTGGTTTCTGGGCTGCGAGTGCACACTGAAGCTGGCTCATATTAAGTTTCTCATCAGCCAACACCCCGAAGTCTTTCTTTGCAGGGCTAGTCTGAATCACTTCCTCACCCAGCCTCTAGCTGTGCCTGGGATTGCCCTGACCCAGGCGTAGGACCCTGCTGCAAAAGAAAGCAAATAGAGTATATTTTCCGTTTATTGTCAGAACCTTTAGTCTTCAGAGTAGTGATTCAAAATAAGCTGTTCCCTGTGTGGCTTCTGCATAGCATTAAAATGAGTATTGTTCAAAATTGGAAAGAAAGGAAAATTTTAATGATTCCTTTGCTTGAAGTGAGAATTTTTCATTGCTCTATATTGGCTGGTTTCTGTACAACAGCACTGAGTTGCCTGTTGTGTGCAACATGATTTCACTTCCACTGTGGTGGTGTTCCTTCAGGAGGAAGCCATAATAAAGCCCATGGTTGAATTTGTAACATCCATGTCGACAGTTCTCTTTAAATATTTGCTGTGTGGCAAGCACTTCCTTATGGTTTATATCCTGTGAGACCAAAGTGTGGACAACTTAGCCCTTTGTTTGCTTAAAGTCAGAAGTGTTTTTAAATGTAAAATAACCTGAGAAAAATCATGTCATAATTTTGTAGTAAAGTATAGAGAACTTACTGGTGTACTTATTTATCTGAAGCATACTTTCATATATTTGCTCAATGTGGCTTGTTTCTACCACACTGACGGGCTTGTCCTCTTTAGTGTTGTGTGCTTTTCTGTTGACAAACCTGAAAAGAGCCATGATGCTCCTTTGATTTTGTCCCTGGGGTGTCTGCTACTAAGAGTGCATTAATAGCAAGGGGAAGGATAAGAGAAAACCTACTTCCTGGCTTCACTCTTTTCCATCCTTACAGTGCCAAGCATGACAGGATCAGATTCAGCCTCAGGCTGTTATACCTCTGCTTCCCTCTTTGTATGTGTGACAAGTTGAAAAAGCTTTACATTAACTTCTCATTCTGTACATACAGCAGTGTGTGCTTCATGAGTGTTAGTGGTATGGGATTTTATTTGTTTTGTTGTGTTTTTTTTTTGTGGTGGGTTTTTTTTTTTTTTTCCTGGAGAAACACTTCTCAAAAGAGTGTATGAGAAGAGAGGATTATCTTTGGTTGTGACTGACAACTACACTTTTCTCTCCAACAGTCCAGCTACACTTAGGTTTTCTGGACTGTTCTGTCACTTAAGAGCAGAAGTTTTTAGTGCTTTCAGAATCATTAAAAAGTACAAGAACAAAATTGTCTGTTTCCTAGGAGTATTCACTACCCTGTTGCATGACAATTTGACAGGTTTGGCTTTCTTTGTTTGTTTTTCATGTTTGGTCAATAATGCTTTCAAAAAGCCAAAGTGTTTTAATAAGCCTATTTTATACGTCTTTCCTTTCTGGTAAGGAAAAAAAAACTGAGACATAATAGTTTTTCTTTTGGGGGATGAGATATCACTGTCAAATGGGGTATATTACTAGGCCTGAAAATGCTAATTGTGTGCAGTGTACGTAATCTGTATTTTAACTTTCAATATAGGGTTAATTTTTTTTCTATGTGTGCTTTTTTTTTTTGGTTGGTTGTTTCTTTTGTGTGTATTCTTTTTTTCAGTTTTTGTTTTGTTTTGCTTTATTTTGTTTTGGTTTTGTTTTTGGTTTCTTCAGTTAGACTGCAACAAGCTTCATAACAGAATTTTAAAGTCTTGCTCTTTGTCTTTCAGACACATGTCAAATTCCAGGAACAAGGTCTGTTAACTTCACTTGCAGTGCCAGTGGAGTGTCTTCACTTTCCAACTATCTGTATGTCTTTATCCTGGGACAGCTGATGCTGGGAGTTGGAGGAACACCACTATATACTTTGGGTACAACTTTTATTGATGATAGTGTCGCAAAACACAAGTCTTCCCTTTATATAGGTAACTTTTAAAACTACACATTGTCTGAATAGGTCATAGCCTGCAATGCCTTTGAAATGTTTTTATAAATTTCTCTAATTAAATCTGTCTTGTCATTGTTTACTTAGGTGCATGAAGTGTTTCTATATCAGTGTCAAGTCTTGTGAATATTTGTTCTGTGGAGTGTGGTAATGCTACTTTGTACCTCTCTTGCTATTTTTTCATATCAGTAACTTAAGGTGATTAAGTAGCTATTCTGGCCTGCCGTCCAGAACAGAATGAGCTGTAGAGAAAGTTTGGTCTTAGCATCAGTCTTTGAAAACTCCTGGATCAGGCTAGTACTCAGGCCTTACTGTATCCTGTATCAGATTTATTTATTTACCTTCTAACAGTAATCTGTACCCTCAGTGGATGTGCACTCCTGTGCATCATGTGATCAGTGCAGTTCTCTAGCCACATACAAATTTCGCACTTCAGAAGGAAATAGTGGAAGTATCTTTCCTTAACTGACAGTTTAGAAACATGGAGAATGTGTCTTACTGCAGAGCTGTTTGAAAACAAAGGAACAGTGTTCCTTAGCAGTGGTTTTTAATTTTTCCTAATCAGCATTCTTTTGGTTATGTGCATTTTTACTGCCAAGTTCACTGTAGTATAAGTGTGTTTTCTATTGGTATGAAGATGTTTACTATTATCCCCATTTTAGGTGTAAGCTGGTAAAAGTATGTTAGCTATACTGGTAATTGCAGGAGGAATTCAAAGCATCTTAGATTCCAGGACTGTTTTCCAGACTAAATCAATAATTCTAGGAGGCAAAATTGAAATCATCATCTATTTGCTTACAGCTCTTGCTTAATTGTTCTAGACAAGCCACTTCATTTGATGCCAGGAAATAGAATAGTTGCACATGTTAAATCTTAAATAACAAAGACAACTTTTATTTTTCTTATTTCTTTATATCGAGAGAAAAGATTACACTTTCATTTGTTTCCTCTGAGGCCAGTGAATTAAATAGAGCAGAATTACAGATGTCTGCATGATGAGGGGATTATGAAGTAGCCTGAAAACTACTAGGAGAATGCTGTCACTGTTCAAACTTAAAAATAACAGACCCATACAATAAATTCATGCCTGCGCAATCTTCAAACAACTACTGAGTTCCAAAGAACTCCATTTATATATATTCTGTCCAGTATAACAGAACTAAAATGCAAGTGAGTGGACAGGCAGCTACAGTAGTCCTTAATTCTTTTACTTGCTTCTGTGCAATGTATTGAACATTTAAAATACATTGTGTTGCTTTGCCTAATGTGAGAATTGTGCAAGGCAGCAAAAAGAAGCAAACTAAAACTTTTTTTTAATGTCTGTAAATAGCTGTTAGCATCTTAAAATGTAAGCTTGCAACTTGTAGGTTGGTAGTTTCTCTTCTGAAGCTGGTTGCATCTTCGTGAGTGTTCTCTTGCTGAACTGATGTATCTGTATGTAAAGCCAGTAAAACGTTGAACAATTCCAAATGGTAATCTAAATTGAATGGTCTGTAGGAGGTAATAGGCACCTTCCTAGCTAGGTGTGATGTTCTGTAGATTGAATGTGGACTTTCACTGGAAAGATCCTTTCAGCATGTCATTATTTCCAAAATATAGGAAAACCTGGGATATGTCAACTGAATGTTTATTTTACTTACTGGTGCTTAAAAGTCCCCTTCTGTGTCCTTTCCTCCTCTTGCACTCCTTCCCCACCCCAAATCCTCTTTCTGTCTACAAAGCATGAAATAATACTAAATAGCAAGGAAGCAACTTTGGAAACAACTGAGAAATTCAGATTCTTCCACCTGAAGAGTTGCATCAAACTGAACCTTTGAGTTACAGCTTTTAATGAGAGCTTCAGATTTTCTTGTTCAGAGACAAGCAAAAACTTTGTCTTCTACATGCTGTAGTTGAAGTATGACAGTAAATAACCAGGTTGAGTTATGGAAACCATTTGGTCTGAAGCTGATTCAGGGTGTTTTAAATCAAACCTTTAAAAATGTGTGGTGAACTTGATGTATTTTGTCTTCTAGGAATTGGTTATGCCATGTCCCTGCTGGGTCCTGCTGTTGGCTACGTCTTAGGAGGACAACTACTTAATATTTATATTGATATTGAGATCCCAGAAAGGCAGGATACAACTTAGTCGTTTGCTTTCTGTTTTCTTTCCCTATTAATTCCTATTAAAAATCTTAATCTTTTCTCCATGTAAGGAGGAAAAAGTGGTTTTGTTTGGAAAATACTGCATTTTCTAGAGCTTCTTTAACTTGGTAACAAGGGCTTCTAGCAAATGAGCTACTTCCCACAGTGTGTAGTCATTCCATTGTTTGTGAAAGTTTCTTTGTAGTGCAAATACTTTGTTCTAGCTTTTTGAGATGCTAACTGTTTTAAAGCTGATTAACAAAAAATGCTTTATCTTCTGCTGAGTTGCTAATTTAAGGTTAGGTTGCAACTGCTGATTTATTGTGCAGAAAGTTTCCCTGAGATGGGATATGGGGAGTAGGATACTGCTATTTACCTTCTGGGGAAGAACTTGCTAAAAAAATTACCAGTTGAATAGTCAAAAAATGACAAACTGTATTACTATCCAGCAACTTCATTTGTATTTTTATTTCCTCTCTTTTGGGGACTTCAGATCAGTCCAGGGATACTTTGAACTTCTGTATTGTCTTTCACTTAACTCACTGACTTTGATTTTTTCTAAAAACAGTTTTCTCAGTATCTTCATGCTGCAGAATCTTGAAATCAGGGTGAAATAGTGGCTTTCAAATCAGAATGAATTTGAGTTGAAAGCTGTGTTTGGTAGAATGCAATATTATAATAGAGTTGGTGATTGTGCTTTAAAGAAGCCACCAATAAATTAAATATATGCAGAAAACAAAAAAAAATACAAAATTAAAATGCCTTCTGTTAAATTAGTGTTTAAAACAAACAAAAGATCTAGCTCACTGACATCTGAAATTGCTGATTTAAAATCACAAATTGTAAACCTACCTTTTGCAAATTATTTTTCCAGTACAAAGATGGATCCAGATGACCCACGTTGGCTTGGAGCATGGTGGATAGGATTTCTTGTATGCTTTGTCGCAACTTGGCCTCTTATAATACCTTTTTCATGCTTTCCAAAATACCTACCAGGTAAACATTTAACAATAATGGACTACATTAGAAGAGTTTTGTTTTACTTCTGGGTTACAGGCTGCTGGACTGAGTGATTGCTCTTTGTTTCTGTTTATCAGTTAACTGTTTTTTGGCTAAAACCTGTGATAAATACCTTGTTTCCAATATGCAGCCTTTAAAATAAGCAAATTAGGGCTTTGTGTATGTAATGATGTATGGTAGCACTGGAAACCAGTAGAGCACGGAAAGTGATGGTCCCAATTTAGAAGGTGCTTGCAGCTGAGCACCCAGGACTGTATTTGAAGATACTGTGTTACCCATCAAGAAACTTAGGGAAATTTCATTGATTTAGTGCATGCATGCATGCATTATTGTCTTTGACTCTGTTGCCTTGTTATTTTGGGTGGAATAATAAGACATGAATCAAAGTATCCCAGAGCAGTCTTCTAAAAAATAAATTTAATACAATTTCTGTTCAGGTAGTTATTATCTAGGAGTCCTTTGGAAGAGCATCTAAAGGAATGTATTGTGCTTGCCTGGAAAGAGAAACGATGGAGGAAAAGAAACAATGGAGTAGGGGCCTGGAGAGAATGTGAGGACAATTTAAAAAAAAAATAAAATTGAATGACTTTCTGGATAGTTTTAAATTCTTAGGATATTTCTAATAATATCTTCTTACAGCCAAGGCCTTCTAATGGAAGCATGATTCTTTCAGCCAAATTCTTCTTTCTGCAGCAGTACGTTGCTGATATTTTTATGTATCCATACCAGTAAAATACTCAAGAATACCTAAAATGTCTGAGCTAATTTTGTGAAGGAAAATAAACACTTTGTTTTTTTTGACTTCAAACCCAGGAGCACGGGTTTTCAATGTTTTTGTTGTTGATAAATGTGTCCATTTGTAGGAACAGCAAAAATACAGTCTGAAAAGATCTCTGAAACACATGATGATGGAAGTGAGCTGCTTGTTGAGACTCAGAATATTGGAAAAAGCTTTAAAGACTTTCCCATGGCTCTCCTGGTAAGGGAATCGTGATTTTTACAAAAACTGATCTATTCTGAGAATTATTTTTTTTTCCCAGGTAAAGCATAAGTGTTGAGAAAGGTAGCTGCTTTTTTGTGTTGTGATAGGTAAGTCTACAGTGCTGCTGATAATTTAATGCATATTCATTTTACTGCTGCTTAGGACTGTTAAAGTAAGAAAAGCATATTAGTGAGGTTCCAAATGAGAGTATCTGCTTTAAAATATAGTGACTTCTAGTTTACATGGTACTACAATAAAATAACTTTGAATGTAATACTAATTTCTCCCCATAGATACTGGTGAAGAATCCAGTGCTTATGAGTCTAATAGTAGCCAGTACTTCAGAAGCTTTAGTTGCCACAGGCTTTGCCACATTTCTACCAAAGTTGATAGAAAATCAATTTGGGAAAACATCAAGTTTTTCAGCAACTCTTGCAGGTAATGTGGCTTTTCATTTTTACATGTTCAATTCATTTGTGCTGAGCACCTCATTAACATTATAGTTTTTATAGGCATCTTGTCAAGATATTGTGAACAGACTTACATGAAATGCAGTTTCCATAGCAGAAATTGTATTTTTATATTTCCTTGCCTGTCCTGTGAGATTAAGTCACCAAGGGTGCAGGTCTAATCATTGTCTGATAGTAACCATAAGTTATTCCTTCTTCTTGTTAAAAAAACATTTATTTTTTCCTGATTAAAACTCAGCTGAAGGAACATTATTCCTTAGTCCCTACTGCCTATGAAAAGCAGCTGGAAAAAAAGCAGTGCTTACCACAGGTAAGCCAGGGCTTGACCTGGTTTTTCCATTCTTCAGTTCTACCATGTTACAGTGAGATAGCTTACCATAAAATGGCTAATCAGGTTCTATTATAAAATTACTGTGCAGCTGCTTCTATGGTTGCCTTATTGTCCTTTACTCCCATTATCCAGTATGCAGACCTAAGAGGTAGAACAGAGGAAGATTATGAAAAGATGAATATTGAAGAAACAAATGAAAAAATCCGATGGAAGAGGTGTACTAGCTAGGGTCTTATGATTAACTCTGACACAATTACCTCTGAAGAACAGCATCTAGATCAAGACAGATAGGCCAACAGATGCTGACAGTGTGGCAGACATAATATTTCTGGAATATGTCTTGCTAAATTACTTCAGCTGTATAGTGCCGCAATGTAAGTATATGCTAGTTGAAGTGTTCTAAGAGAATTATCTTTGGGAGATACTTTCTGAATTACTTATTTCCCTGGATAATACCAGATAGTACTTTCCCTATTCAGACATCTTAGCTTCAAAATCGAGTATTTGCAAGGTTTGCATGGAAATTCATTGGATTACATGCTCAATTGTTAAACAGTAATCAGCAGTAAAGTGGAAAACAGGATATTCCTTTGTCTATAGATCTATACACTATTGCCTATAGAATTTCTGAGTGGAAAATATTGATAGCATTAACCAAATGTACACTTTGAATGCTTACATTAATTTTGAAAGCTGGCTGTACCTGAACTAATGTTGAGCTAGCTAGTCTCAGTGTTACCAATGACTGTGTTAACTACTTAAAGCACCTTTGACTCTGTGTATGTGGCCTGTGCAGTTCTGCCACTGTACTTGAAGTGTCTTTAAAAATAGCTGTCTCAGGTCACTGCATGTTAAACTGAGTTCTGTGTGGTATTGTAGATTAACCATAAAATTGCTCAGATACGTATCTGGACTAATAATAGTACGAAGAGGATGAATCACGGGTTATATGGACAGCAAAACTGATCCACTGATCTAGATGCCTTATTGTGTCTTGTGCTGTCTCTTGTATAGCGGTGATTATGTCGTTTTATTAAAAAGTTCAAAATGTGAATGTATAACAAAGAACATGAATGTGAAGAGTGAACTGAAGCAATGAAAGAGTATTACCTGTCTTCATTAAGTGGCTCAGAGATTCCTGCCCAATATGTAGTACCCTTTAAGTAATTGAGTTTTGAACTTGAGTTTTGGATGACTTTAAATCAATTATGCTATCAAGTTGAACTTCTGGAAAGATAATGTGAAGGCAGAATAAATTGCTCATGCTAACAGTTTCTAGTATGATGGCTTGAAAATGACATCACATGGACTGCATCTTAAGATACAGGTAACTTCTGTGATTTTATTTTTTTCCCTAGGATAAAATTGCATTTTAAATTGCTTCACTAATTATATCTTTCGTTTTTATGTAATTGCTGGTGTCTTGTTTTCCTCTAGGGCTTGTATTAATTCCAGCAGCAGCACTAGGCCAAGTCGTAAGTGGCATCTTGGTTTCCAAGTGCAAAATGGATTGCAAAAGCATAATCAAGTTCATGATAGGCACTTGTTCAGTGGCCCTACTGTTAAACACAGTGTTTTTGTTTGCTAAATGTGGGAATGAACCTTTCGCAGGTGTCTCTGAAACATATAATGGGTAAATATATTTTAATGAACTCTTGGGTTTGGTGATAAAGTTTAAAATAAGTAAGCTACATCAGAGAATGCAAAACCTTTAAAATGTCATATATTGCCTTTATGTATGAAATGGAAGTGCTTTATGAAACTCTAAAACCTTGTTCATGGAATCTTTATGTAATAGATGATTAAGAAAATGTAATAATACATCGCCTGTAAAATGTGCTGAGCAGGCTGGTCCTGCTTGACAAAAATCCCAGCTTCTGTAACCATTTTAGATGTAGCCATGGTATTGACTAAAGCTAATTTTCTAGCTCTGAAGAAGTAGCATGTCTTCTTGTATCTGGTTTTATTAACCACCTCTTGACGATCTTGGCAGTTTTCAAATCTGCTTGTCAACATTTTCTTGAGAACCCTGAGGTGAACTGCAACTTACACTGGTTGCAAATTTTTTCCCCAGAAAAATGAAGACATTATTGTAGCATCAGATTCTAGCATATCTAGCCTCCATTCACAGTGAAAGGTATATTTTTTCCTCGTAAAATGGCTGATAGAGATAGAAATTTAATGCCCCAGAGAGCATAGCTCAGTTGACCAACTTGAAGAATAAAATTTGTGTAGTAATATAGCTACCTGAAACATAATTAAAAATACTTTTGCCTAACATGTATAGGAAGACTTCTCAAAAAAAATGTGCCTTCCCTTAACATAATTCTCATTCCTTATAAGAATGTAGTGTATTGTGCATCTTTAGGCATTTGTAGGAATTGTAATAGAAATTGTAGGATGAATGTTCTTCCTGTTTCTGTGGGCAAAGCTTATCCTGGAAACTAGTACAGCAGTGGGGGAAAAGAGTCAAAAAAGAGAAAACAAAAATGAAGCGAGATTAAAAAATAAATATCTGCTGTGATAAGCAGTCTTTAGAGAATGGATTTCTAGGTCTGCTTGTTTTAAAACTTCAACACTGTATGTATGTGATTACATCATTATTGTAAGCACTATGTTGTATAAAATGTCTAATCTTGCCTTATTAAGGAATTAATTATAAGATTATGGTTTCTCAATTCGCATAGTTCTAAATAGCACACACTTCCACAGTGTGAGCAGTGTTTAAAAGCAGAGGAAGGTAGATAGCTGTGCCAGAACTGTGCTCTCAAGTGGTCAGTTACTCTGTCATGAATTGACAGAGCCAGAGGCAACTCCAGCTGTTTGAAGGTCTGCCAAAGAGCCAGATGCTGCTGTGCAAAATAACTCTAGTAGACTGGTAGCTAGGGACTAGCTGCCATTTGAAAAAAAAAAAAGGCATAAGTATGAGCAGCCTGCTGTGTAACTTACTGAGTAACTTACCAGTATTATTTTGTTTTCCCCAAATCCCCCATTTTAGCAAAGGATTAGGCAACACTGTCTTGTACAAAAACTGAAACTGGAAGCTATGCTTCAATGCATAAAAAGGCATTTGAATCCTAGGATGGGGAAGAGTGTCTCTGCACTTTACTGACACAGTAACATGAAGTATGCAATGAAAATACAATGGATGGGTTGAGGGGGCAAGTTAGTTTTGTAACCTCTAATGCATATAGGTAATACTTCTAGGAAAAATGGCAAGCATCTGATAATCAGACATATATAGTTTCTTTACTTGGCATTGTCATGCTTTTTGACTGAAAATAAACATATAACAAATAGAAGAAGGCAGGAAAGTCACATCTTACTCACCGAGACAATTAAGTGCACAAAAAATCATACAGTGTGAAGTCTGTTAATTTTCCTAGATCCTTCAAGGGTATCATTGACATAAACATAACTGACATATTACAAAAATTTCCCCAAAATAGTGATATGAAAGACTAAACAGATCCTTTACAGGTGTCTCACTTAAGTAAATGTAAAACCAGTAAAATAGATAACCTTAGATTAACAGGACAGAAATTCAGAGGGCTTAGAGTCAGTTGTGATTGAAGGCAGGTAGGTTAGTCTTCCAATTCTCTAAGAGAGTAGAAATTTAATGCCAGATATCTTAACTGTTCATTTGTACTTCCTTCTTAAAGCAAAGTTAACACTCATTTCATCTTTCATCTTTAGAACTGATGCATCAATTGACAAGAAATTAAAAGGTCAGGGTTGACATTTGATGCTTAAAACATGGCTCTAGCATGAAGAAATGCTAGCTGTAAGATTACTGTGGACACTTCAGAACTGTGATAACTAGGATGCAGACACTAGTTGTGGAAAGTTTATAGTTACAAACTGAGCAAAAGAATTTATATTCAGCAACTGAATGCTGAGGAAGTTCTATAGAAAATAGTATGTGAAGCTATCTAGATTCCTATACCAGGTGCTGTGATGATGAGCAGCTGACAAAAGGTACAGCTGAATTGATTTTCTTCCTCAGTTAAATACAGTTGACTTGTTTTTAACTGTTTTGTGTAACTTCAGCAGTTGTGTAGGTTAGCTGTTGCTGAAGACTGTCATATGCATTATATATATATGTACATGACATTTGGAGTTTACTAGTCCTGAAATAACTCTCTGCTCATTATCAATTATAGGCAATGGTTCAGTTTTATGTAATTCAGTGTTACATGTTGGACTGTAGTTTGCTGGATATACAACCTGCATCAAAATAGTAGCACTAGTGTAGTGCCAGTTCAGTAACTGCTTTCCATGAAGCAACAAGCGGCTAAAACATGTACTCGAAGCTTTAACAAATTTATAAGCTTGTGGAAGAGTAGGTAAATGCCTGATTTCTGCTTACGTTATTGAACAAATTCTTCTGAAGTAATAAATTATGAGAGTGTTCTGAGAGTTGAGTTGGAAATGATGCAGATCAATTTTTGTGGAGATTTTAAAATCCTTAACGGCAAGCATTCTCATCCTTTTGAGGAATAGCTTGGAGCTGGCGAGTGGGGAAGGCTTTTGTAAGTTCAGTGCTAGAATCACATGATTACAGGGTCACTTTAGAGTCCATATTTTAGTGAACAAAGTATGTTGTTTGTAGTAACTCTGCTTATTACTAGATAAGGCTATAAATGGAACTAATGTGGTTTACTTTGTGTATTAAAATCTTCAAGTTCTGTTTTTGTCAAGTTCTTTTGCCCAGTATTTCCTTGAGAACTTGAAGAAACAGAAATGTACTGACTGCTTCTGTAGTTCCATGCATTCCAGCAGGTCTCTGGTGCTCCATGTTTTGCTTTGCTGTGAAAGAATACCCAACCTATAGAGCATTTGAAGACCACTTAATGACTTCATCTGCTCGGCTTCTTTAGAAAAGAGATGTTAGAACAAGTTCCATGTCAGAAAAATCCACACTAAATTGTGTTTCTTGTGTATGTTAATACCTTCCTCTAACTATGCGTAACTAAGTATTTTTTAGTCCCTCTTTGTAGGTCAGGGAACAGAGATGTTGTCTGCCCATGTAAACGGAACAAATGTTGCTACTGAATTGGTTATGTACTTCTAGGCTTGACATGCCTCATAGGTTAATGAGTCTGTGTGCAAACAAATCTGTGATTAGTGAATTTATGGTTCACTGTAGTAGTGCTTTAAGCCAAAGCAAACTAACTTTGATTCTTCTCTCTGTGAAGAATGAACTACTGTAACTTAATAGGATTCAACTGTACTACAACCAAGCTAAGTATATTCGTAGTTATGATATCCCTTGTAATTCATGTGCAGTTTGAATTCTATGTAAGTAATTGACTTAATTATTAGATAAATTATTTCTCCATTTAGTATTTGTGCCCATTTCAAATTCTCTTGAAGAAATCTGTCTTTTAGGTAGTGAATCTGGAACTTTCAATTGACAGTACAATATTTAAATTATTGACAGCGTTAGTATCTTGATATTGGCTGACTGAACTCTTAACTGTGAAACATCATTACTTAGTAATGCACTGTTAGAAAATCAAGGGGTGTAATCTGTTTTCTTCAGTGAAAACTGAAGAAGGTCCCGCAACCATAAACTAGTATTTTATTTAGTCCTGCTTATAGTGAAGGGGGCTACTTCAAATGCAACCATACTATGGCCTATACTGGAAGTAAATGCCTGAATTGAGAGTAGTTATAATAAGCAAGAGCTAAATTAAGCTCTGTTCATTAGTTGTTCCCGAAACAGTGAGAACACCTTTGAGGTCCCTCTGGATGTAGTAAGACTTTGTATGTCCTACCACTCTGTATTTAGCATGTGCAGCCATCTTTATACTTTAACAATGTAGATGTCTGTGTAACAGCGTTAAAAATACTAAAATGCAATGGGTTTACAAGTGGACTTTAATCCAAAGTATGGAGAAAACTTTGGAATGTGATCAGCAGAATAAATAACACCAAATATAGCTTTTAGTTTTCTTGATTATTTTTCTTAAAAATGTAAATTGAACAAATTCAAGTTAATGAGTGGGGGAGGGAGGAGATGATACAAGCATAATGTTGAGACACAGTTTTGTCATTTGTTTGGTGGAATGGAAATTGGAGGAATAATCTCTGAAAGGAATAACAGCACAAAATTAACTTCGTATAGATTAAATGGGAAGAGTTGTAAGTACTAAGAACGTGGCTTATTTTAAAACAAAAAAGTGCATAAACCACTTGAATATTGAGATTTATTACCCTGTAAATACTGCATTACTTATTTACATGTCTTTTGGTTTTAAGTTACTTTATTAAAAGCCTGTTAACTTTTACCTTTCAGAACAGGCATGCTACATAACTTAACAGCGCCATGCAATGCTAACTGTGGATGTTCACGGTCTATATACTACCCAGTTTGTGGCAGAGATGAAGTACAGTACTTCTCTCCTTGTTTCGCAGGATGCGCATCACTTGTTATTAACAAGATGAAAAAGGTACTTCATAGTATAATGACAGCTAACATGGTCTGTTCTGGTTACCTGCAAAATACATTCTGTATTGAAAATATTCTTCCCTTAGTATGACAGCAAATAATAGTATTTGTGAATCAGTGATAGTTACTACAAGAAAAATGGGTGTGGATTGGAAATACATATCTAAATAAGATGAATGTTGGTATGTGTCATTGTCCAGTACTCTGACCAGGTGCTTTTAGATATTCCACTTCTGGGGGTGTATTGTGTAATATCAAATTTACTTGTGACAGATGATGTTACACAGGATTTATGATTTAGCAGTGTGATAAAAATATGCTGAAAACGCAGTACAAGTATAAGTTACATTTAGCAAAACAGCAATTTCAATACTAAGTTCAGTCACAATACCAATGTGATTCCTGTTACTGGTCTCTGTTACATACTCCTGTCCCTGTGCTGAGCCTTCCCCCTAACTGGGAGTGCAGATCTGGGTTGAAACTAGGTCAAGTCCATTCAAAGCTCTCTTCAAAATTATTTTGCTGGTTGCTTGATTTTTGTAATTTATGTTGGGCTGAGCTCCTTTCCTCCCCTTGTGCTGGTTCGACTAACTCGGGGAGGTTTTTACAATGTATTAACAAACGCAAGGAGGAACTTTCACACCACTAGTTGATTTGGTCAACCAACATAGCTGTTTCTTTTCTGTATATTTTTTTTTTTGCAGTAGATGTGGTCATTCATATTTTTGTATAACATTATGTATTGCATATCATCATGCTGATAACTCCAAAATCTTTAGTTTTAAGGTTTGGCTTTGTTTGAACTATATAGATTTTTATTTTAATGCTTGTACCTAAAAACTTGCACCACACAAAATGGAGACTGGCAGCCTTTAGATCCCAAAACCAAAAATACATTTTGCTCAGGTGAGCTGGATCAGTCAAGCTCTGCTGAATCTGTTTTAAAAGTGAGGGTTGCCGTGTCATAATCATCAGGAAATGCACTTTCTCCTATGGTAAAGTCAGGAGTTACTCCTTGTATCCAGTTTGATGCTAACCGAATTAACATCTGCCATATTAGTATTACTTGACCTAATCTTTCTCTTATAAATTATTTGTAGATGTACCACAACTGTTCCTGTATTGGGAAACCAGAAAGACAAGCTGGTTTAGAAGACCTCTTCTATGAAGCTGTCTCTGGGAAATGTCCAACACAATGCAAACTTTTACCTTTATTCCTGACCTTCTTCTTTTTCACTGTTGTTTTTACATTTATGGCTGTTACTCCAACAACTGTGGCCATTCTCAGGTACACTTTTTGGAGCTGAGAAATAGGTAGATTTCTTGTGAAAGCTCAGATCAGTGAAATATTCTAATTTCTTTTGCTTTGGAATGTGGACTTAAACCAATGTGCAAGGGACTTCTTGTTTTAGTACTTTTGTGTAGTAAGCAAGCAGCTCTTGAAGCAGAGGACAATCATACCATTGTTCACTAGTTCTGTAATTACATTTTGTTGGTAGATTTAACATTTCTACATCTTTCCTACTTGTGGTAAAATCACACTTTTATGGGAGCAGTCCTCTGACTGTTTTAGTCAAAGCAAGAAACAATAAATTAACTATATGCTTGGCTAAAGAAAGTATAAGAGTGGCCTGTGAAATCCTGTGTGCCAGGATTTCAAATTGTACTAGGAAAAGAACAAAATAGCAGTCTTGTACTTTCAACCTCTGATTCCTGTTTCAGTTCAGAGTTCTGACTTGCAAAATTGAAGTTTGTTGAGACCTGCAGACTACCTTTCATATGATATTGATGTTATGTGTGATAGTCTATAATATAAAATATGACAGCATGCATATGGCTGTTAACTAGTGGTTCGACTCTTTCAGATTGGTGGAATTCATATTCAAGAAAGCTAAATTTATTTTTTTTTTTTTTTAGAAAAATACATGGACCTCGTTCTGAAAGTAAAGTTCTTTTACTTTATGTTTAAATCTGACTTGCACCTCTAATACTTCTAGAGAGTCATGATGCGTAGGAATACATACAGTATACATATGATGCTTTTGGAGGGTGTGATTAGGTGCTCTTTTCACAGCTTCTTAGGTAGGGAGTTCAGAAGGGGAATGATACACTGCAACAGTGATTTTTAGAAGCCTCTGATTCAGGGTTGGTATAAATCTAGAATTAACAGCTTGGAATTAAGTTTGTTGTGTTAGCTTTAAGTCAGAATGATGTGAAGAGTGGCGTCATCTTCAGATCTGAGCTGACATAGTTTTATAGTCAGTTTTATTTAGATAATTCTAAGCACTTAGAATTTTTAATCTTTGTATACTTCAACTGAAATAGTGAAACAGTTTTTATGGAAGACTGTAGAGCAGTTTAAATGTGCAAACACTAATTTAAGTACCTAAATCGTGGAATAAATTACTACACTATGTTCTGATAATTTTTCAGCAGGTCTATTTTGTGTAGCTTCAAGTTTAAACCCACGTGTTTGTGAAAGTGTTCTAGTGGTAGAAATAACAACCTGCACTATGCAAAACTAATTCTTTCCTCTACTTTCCTGTATGGGTATGGAGATCCTAACAATGGCTGCTCATAATGTCTCATCTTGGATGTTTTTCTGTGGTTGTGCATAATCCGGAATGATGGAATAATTCCTGAATATAAGAACTCATAGCAGCCTTCCAGTATGTGAAGGGGACCTACAAGGGTGCTGGAGAGGGACTCTTCATTAGGAATAGTAGTGATAGGACAAGGGGTGATGGGTTCAAATTTAAACAGGGGAATTTCAAGTTAGATATAAGGAAGAAGCTCTTTACTGTGAGGGTGCTGAGGCACTGGAACAGGTTGCACAATGAGTTGTGAATGCTTCATCTGTGGCAGTGTTCAAGGCCAGGTTGGATGGAGTCTTGGGTGACATGGTCTAAGGAGAGATGTCCTTGCCCATGGCAGGGGGGTTGGAACTAGATGATCTTGAGGTCCTTTCCAACCCTAGCTATTCTATAATTGTGTGATTCTAATATTTAAATAATAAAGTCTTTTTAGCACTGACACTGCTTCAAAGATAGTTTCAGCACTGTTTTCTTTAACAGACTAACTCGCCAAATGAAGTTAGGCTATATTTAATCTTTATTGTAGTATGTTTCAGACACTGGCAGGAGAAAAGTGTTGCTGGTGAAATATCTGAAAGAAATAGGTAGGAGATGAGGGGGTAAATTTTGGTAGTTATTAAATCAACATGTTGATTTGAGTAGCATAGGCCAGAAGTGACGTCAGGTAACTACATGTAAAGGTTATGGGAAATACAACAGCTTGTGCTGTGCTGAAGTCTCGTTAATCTATTGCTCTTTAGAAATAGTAGCTCAGGATTGCAGTCTAGCACTGTCCTTTATTTTCTTTTTCTTTGGAAAAAAGATGCTCAGTAGTATTATCAGGGTGCTGCTGGTAAGCTAGCTTTTTATTTATACTGTTTGTTAAACTAGTTCAGTCTAAAATTCTTGGAGAAATCAGAGTTTCTCTTTTGTCGAAATAGCTTTTGAAGTTATTCACTTACTTGTTCTGCATACTGGTTTTCTAAAACTCTGCAACTAACATGTTAAAAGGGTGTATTAAGACAAAGCATATTCACTAAGGAACAAAGCAGAAAAACAGTTAAAAGTTGTTTACTAAGTCTTAAACTGCAAATCTTATTTACAGGTGTGTGCCAGATAAACAGCGCTCATTTGCTCTTGGAGTGCAGTTAGTGTTTCTACGACTACTGGGTATGACTTCCTTGTTAAAACACTTGCCTCTGAATAATCTACTTGATTGATGTTTTTCTAGACTTAAAAATAATGCAGTAACAAGCTTTCAGAGGAGCTTCAAAAGCAGCCTGTCTTTGGCTTATAGCATACAGTCGTTATAAGGCAGCTGCCTTATAGAAAATTCCTTTTAAATAGGGTATGCGTGCTCATTTTAGCGTTTCTTGTTCTTACCAGCACAAACAAAATAAAAATAATTATCATTCTTTAAGCAGAAGGCACCCGCTGTCACTTCCCTGAGAAGAAAACCTATTCTGAAATTTAAAAAATAAGAAATCAGCAATGTAATAGAAAACAGCTTCTGTTAGTTAATAGTTCCAGAAGTTAAAAGTGTTGCAATCTCACACAATCATATCCTTATTGGGTGTGGCAACATATTTTGAAGTGGAAAGGTAGTCTTCCCTCTTCTGCCTTCCCTTTAAATTCCTTTGACTAATTTTAGCCTTTATTGAATTTGTAGACACTTGTACATAAATAATTACTAAGCTTGTATGTGGGAAATCTACTACTTAAATTCTAAATCTAAGTGTCTCCAAAATCTCAGTAAGACAGGTGAACACGGAGTTAAATGTAGGGATTCTCTGAACCACTCATTTGAATTTTTTCTCTTTAAACTCTTGTTTTAGTCTTTAGCGTTTTAAATAGCATATGTAATTCAGGACTTTCTCAAGGCTCAGTTACTGGTTAGGCTTTTATATTTATATAATATTTAGTACTGCAGCAATTCCCCATCATTTGAGATCATAGAATCCAAGAACGGTTTGGGTTGGAAGAGACCTTAAAGCTCATCTAGTTCCAACTGCCTGCCATGAACAGGGACACCGGCCACTAGACCAGGTTGCTCCAAGCCCCATCAAACCTGGCTTATGAGCTCTGCTTTGCTGTGCTTATTGGAATTCCAATTACTCTTAAGTCATTCTACTAATAAAACACAACAAGAGTAAATATCATCACAGGTAGTAATTAGCAGGGACAAGATTTTTGTGAAGGCTTTTCTGATTCATTAGTTATCTGTGGCAGAATCTCAACTCTTGACTTCAGTGTAGAGCAGAGGATAGTAGAATGTCTGCACTGCCTGTATTAACTGTTGCTGAAGAAGGTGGCAACAGCACTGATAACAGCAAGATATTTATGCTGTACATTTTAGGAATCACACAGGCGTCCTAGACAGAATAGCTGTGTTGAGGACATAGCTGCTGCGTAGCTCAAGAACATTTTAGGCCTTGAATAGGTTAGATAGACATGTAGTGGTCAGCCTGGAGTGTTTATGATAAAATTGGCTGTACCTGGATGCAAAACACTTGTGCTTTACAGAGCACTGTGTAACAAAAATCACACAAGTCTTAACACATTCTATGGGAATAATTTTAAACACTACTCATTTTATGTTAGTTTTTCCCTGGAAGCTTGGCTGCATCTAAGGGGTGGGGAAAAAAAGTATAATTGAACATATCAATGTAATAATGTATTTCTTTTCTGCATTTGGAAGAGGTTAGTGATGATCTGAGTGAAGGGACTTTTTTCCTTCAGTGAAAATCGTTCTTCATTAGCTGTTTTCCCCTGATTTCAATCACACTTTTTTTTTTTTCCCCCAATGAAAACTAAGGAAGCTGAGAAGGTCAAGTCTTTTGAACAAATCTCTTACTTGATAAAGTGAGACCTGTATAAAGAATTCATTAACCTACACCCTACCTGATAAGAATCATGGAAGAGGCACACTTGCTATGTAATATGAGCTCTATGATTTTTGATTCAAATGTTTACTGTGTGTCTCTCTCATTTTATCCTACCACCATGTCTAGGCATTTCACCATACTCATTAAGACCAGGTAAGATTATTCTGAGTATCTGAAAGTTCTTACATGTTGCTGTGTTTTTTAGGTACTATTCCTGGACCAATTTTGTTTGGTGTTGCTATAGACAGCAGTTGTACTCTGTGGGATATTAATGACTGTAATACTAAAGGAGCCTGTTGGGTTTATGACAATGAAAGAATGGCTTATCTGCTGATGGGCATAAGTAAGTGGCTTCTTCATATTAAGTACATGTACAGCGTAATAGATATACTGACTTGGACTGCTACATAGGTATTACTTTAAAATGGAACCTTAAACTTATTTTTAGCAGCAGTGTTTCTTAAAAAATGTTGATTCTTCATAAGTAATTAAACACAAAATAATAATGGGAAAAAACACATTAAATGGCTGTTTAGAAATTACCTAGAAAAATATTTCTAATAACCGTAATACCAGATAGTTTTGTTCTTTGTTTTTTATTTCATTGTCACATTTTATCTACTGAACTTTAAGGGATTGGCACACATTTCAGTTTTACCTGCCTCAGTTTGTTGGCATGTTAAGGTCTGAGGAGCATTCTTTCTTGGCATATTTCAGGTTTTGTTTGCTAAATTAATACCAAGGTTTTGAAAATATCTCTGAAGACTAGTTAGAAACTTTTGCAACTTGTATAACAATCTGTTCCCTTAAAGTATGTGAGATATGTCTGGGGGAGGGAAGGCAGGCTAAGCTTTCATCTGTGATAACTGCTGTTGTGCAGTCTTCTAGCAACTGTAATACAGTGCATAAACTGTACTGCATTACATGTACTGCATGTGTACTGCAATATTACTGCATGAACTGCTGACACCTAATCTTGAAAGTGAAACTACAGGAGTCACAGCTTGAGGTTTCAGTATCTCTCGACATATTTGTAATAAAATACATTGCCTCCTCCCCTCCTCTCTTTGTCCCACACCAAGTTGCACAAACACCACTGTACCAGTGAGTAGGAAACAGAACAACCTTTTAGGGTAGCTGAGGGGAATACTTAACAGGTATATATGTAGGGAGTTTCAGTTTGTAATAAAGGAATATTGGTACAATCAGGTACCATATGGGACCAAGAAATAAGGCAGACTTGCACTTCAGGCTAGAATGGGGTGAATAAATACAGAACTGAAGTAATGGCAATAGCTGCTACAAGCAGGAGCTGTCAGGCAGGTGAGTGGTCTGAAGCTGGAAGACTGCCTTTACCTGCCCTTTGCAGTTCATGAAAAATATGCTGAAATTCACAGAATCCGTTTTAAAGTTTTAGTGCAATTAGTGTGAAACTTCAGAAGCAGCTGAAATACTGTTACCTGCTATTGAATGTGACTGCAACAAGGATTCTTCTGTTCTTTGCATTCAGGTGCTTTTTGCAAAATCATCACGATCACCTTCACAGTCATGGCAGTATGTTTGTATAAGCCTCCCGCAGCCAGTGCAGTCCTCTCCCGAAAGGATTCAGAAATTGTATCAGCTATACATACATAAGTCAGGAGCTAATGGGACCTTTCAAAAGCAGACAGTAAGAACAACACTTGTACCAAAGTTTGTGTACCTAAATAAAATTTAGTTTGCCTAAATAAAAAGATCCTCTTTGATTCTTGATCAACTAAAACTATTTGAGAATGTGCATAGTGTTCTCTGACTTGCTAAGCATACTTCTTTAGAATTCCATTGTGTACATCCAAAAAAGTGACGCTTAAATTTGCAGTCTGATTTTAGATGTTCCACAATTTATTTGAAACAAGCTGGAATACTCGATTAAAAAAAAAAAAAAGGAAAAATGAGCTAGTAATGGTAGAAAGCAAGTAACTTGATAGATTAAAGGGAAATATGAATGTTTAAAATGGACTTATTTTAATGGGCACATAATCTGGGCTAGTGCCTTAGTTGGGGATTTTGACTGTAGGTACACTTGGGAATGTATAAGTATGGCCATGTTTTGAAGATATTTTTACATGTTATCCTCATGCCATAAGTTCAGTTTCTATAGTATTGTAGGAAAATGTGAATAGTTGTTACAGGATAGCTGGATTTGCAGCAACAACATATTTGTTAATTTAAGTGCCTGAGTTTTTGTCTGTTATATATACAGAAAATTGCTGTCCAGCTGGTGTCTCTTAAGCACTGTTAACATTTTTCTATAAAACAAAACCTGTTCTTTTACTGCTTCTGTGTCTGCTCTGTCATTTTGAAGTGACTGACTTCAAAGATTCTCAACTCCGAGAAACGCAATGCTGAAAGGTACCAAAGAATACGTATGTGTCCTGAGTTCAGCAGTAGCAGTAATTTTTCTCCTTTTTAGTAACTGGTGCAGTGCTGTGTTTTTTGACTTTCAGTCTGGGAACAACGCTGATGACACCAATGTTTATAGTTGCTCAGTAATGTTTACTTCAATGAAGGACTTTTTCAGTCTTGTGCTCTGCCAGTGAGGAGGGACAGATAAAGCTGGGGGAAGCAGGGACAGGACATACGAGCCAAACTAGCCCAAGGGTTATTCCATACCACAGCACGTCATGCCCAGTGTATAAACTTGGGGGGAGTTACCCTAAGCCACAGATCACTGCTCTGGTCCGACTGGGTATCAGTTGGTGAGTGGTGAGCAATTGTGTTGTGCAGCACTTCGGGTTTGTTTTCCTTTTCCCCTTTTATATTCTCTCCCCTTGTTATTTCCCTTATTATTATTTTTGGTAGTAGCAGTATTGTGTTATACCTTAGTTACTGGACTGTTCTTATGTCAGCCTGTGGGGTTTACATTCTTTTGATTCTCCTCCCCATACCTCCAGGAGTGGGAGGGAAGAAGCAGGGCTGTGTGAGTGGCTGTGTGGTTCTGAATTACCAGGTGGGCTTAAACCATGACCGTATGCAGCCATCCAGATGTAGGAAAATATAGCTATAGTTGTTCATTTTGACTTTCACACTGCATGTTATTAAAGCTTTTATTTGTACAGCACAACAGATGTGCAAACCAATCACTTTTAACCAGGTGCTAAACTATATTGCCTCATACTGAAATAGTCAATATTGACTGTAACTTTTTAATGAGCAAGATACCCTCTGCACTTGCTTTACTGTGTTAATGTATGATTTATTTCTTTTGCAATGGCTGTGCATGTCACTCATATAATGTATGCATGCCCTGTTCATCTAGTTACAGAGACTGTACTCACTGACTCCACTAAGATTTTTAAACAAGTTCTATGCAAAGAATTACGGACTATGAGTCATGTTTCATCTATTCTTTAAATGCAGCTGTTAAACTTGGTAGAGGTTAAGTATACAACTCAAGAAAGGGATCTTCTATAACTATTTAGAGGATATTCCTGTTCATGAAATAAAGAAAAATAATCTACACCTGCTGAAAGCTCAAGAATTAATGGCTTTTGAGGCAGAGGAGGAAGAGGGCAAAATGCAACAACAGAGTTTATTCTTGCTCTATTAACCTGAATTTCTCCTGGTAATGCAGTTTCCTGATAAGTGGGCTCATAGCAAGATGGGTAACTTCCCTTGAAAGACCTACAAACTGATCTTCCATTAGGTTTGGGAATATGGGTTTAAAAATCTCAATTCAGTTTCCAGTTTCTGATACGGGTTGAGTGGGGTATAGCAAATCACTTAATCATAGTAAAGACGTACAATATGCTGGCTAAAGTTTGCTTCTCTTGATCTGTCTTAGGCTGTAAAATCATAGACCACAATTTCTGCTGATTAATGTGATTGTGCAGATTAAAACAATTGTGGGGCGGAGTAACAGGAACTTCCTCTTCTGAGGAAGTTACCAGCAGTCTTAGTTGCACTAGAGTGGTTATTTAGGTGGAGAAGAAAGGAAGTGTTGCTGTTGCAATTTATAATCTAGCCTATGACTTGTTAAAGATTAGCATTGCGAGTTTAGGAGGAGCAGCACCATGGTTAGAAGAGAGACCAACTATTTAGAACTGGTTAAATGTACCCATTCATCTTGTGTCACAGCAATGTTAAACTAATAGATACAGCAATAGATAGTGGAGGGCAGTAGATATGTCAAAGGTTTTACTAAGTGCAGGTCACTGTCCTAGACAAGCTGAACAAGAGTTAGGTATTTTGACAAGGAGGGTGAATTAAAAATTGCCCAAATGTTTGAGCCCAGAGGATCAAAGTGCAAAGTCTACTTTGAGTCATGTCACTGGGTGCTATATCCATCAGGTCAATGCTGGGCCCAATCTATCTCAACTTCTTCATTCATGAACTGAATGATGGGTTAGACTCTGCTCTGGAGGAGTGGCTGATACATCAGAGGGTTGTGGTGTCATCCAGAGGGATTTGGGCAAGATGGAGAAATGGGCAAATAGGAACCCCATGAAGTTCACGAAGGGGAAATGCTAAAACCTGCACCCAGGGATAAGTACCCCCATGTACCAGTAACGTGCAGGAGGCCACCCAGCTTGAAAGCAGCTCTTAAGAGGAGACTCTTGGGTTCATGGTGGACAAGTTGATGGTAAAACATCAGTACACCCTTTCTCCAAAACAGGCCAATAGCATCCTGGGCTACATTAAGTAAAGTACTGCCAGCAGATGGAGGTGATTCTTCCCCTCTACTCTGCACTGGTGAGCACACAGCTGGAGTGCTCTAGCCAGTTGTCATGGGTTCAGCAGTAGCTCATGCTCTGCCAGGGAGGAGGGAGAGATAGGGCGCCTGGTCTGGGCTAGTCGGGGAGGTATTCTGTGCCACAGCACGTCCTGCTCGGGGAGGGGACTAGAAGCTGGCCGGGAGGGAAGGGGTTAACACTCCGGGCTGGGCTCGGGGAGGCAACTGGGAGCTGGCCAGGAGGGGAGGGGGGAGCTCTCTCTCTTCCGGGCTGGCGTCGTGGCAGCAGGTGGTATCGTATTCTCTCTCCCTGTTTGTCTCCTCTAACATTGATTTGTTATTGGTACCGGTAGTTATTTCTGTTATACCTTGATTGCTGACTGATTTTACCTCAGTCCGTGGGAGTTGTATTCCTCTGGCTCTCCTTCCCATCCCTCCGGGAGTGGGAAGGTGAGGGGGGGGGGGGGGAGGGGAAACAAAGGGGGAATTGTGCAGATTTAGTTTAAACCACGACACCAGTGCTGGCCTCTCCAGATAGAAGATGTTACAGATTTACTGGAGGGGTTGTGGTGCAGGACTGCAAAGGTGATTGGTGGACTGGAATATATTTGATGCTGAGAAGGCTGGGGAAGATGTCTGGAGAAAAGAAGGCTTGGGGTGCTGAGCCTTAAAAAGAAGGAAGCCAGACTGTTCTTATTAATGCCCAGCCATCTGGACAAGAAGTAGTGGGTGCAAACTGAAACACATGAAGTTCCCTGTGAACATGAGAAACAGTTTTCTATCTGTGAATGTGGTTAAATATTGGAGCAAGTTGCCTGAGAAGTTGTGGCATCACTGTTTTTGGAGATGTACAAAACCTGAGTGGACATGATTCTGGAGTTATCTATTCTGGCTGACCCTCCTTGAGCAGGGGGGTTGGACTAGGTGATCTCAAGCAGTCCCAACCTAAGTGGTTTCTGGAAGATGCTCCTTAGTGTGGCCTTTCTCCCATTCATCATATGATGTGTAACTTCTTTAGAGAATCTTACATGGGAAGACCTACTTTTCTTGCATAGTATTGTTTTGTTCTCTTAGGTTTTGTTGTTTGTTTTTTTGGGTTTTTTTTGTGGGTTGGTTTTTTTTCATTTTTGGTTATTTGTTGGCTAATACTGTGTATGTCTCACTGTGTGGTATTAGTTCTTTTCGTGCCAGCAGCGATAAAACATTGACAGTCTTCTGTGATTTGTACATTTTCTGTGAGCCAATGTTTAAAGTGCACGGACTGTTAAATTCTTGGACTCACATCTTTGAGGTTGTGCTAACAGCCACAGGTTTGGGGTTTAAGAAGAATTTCAAGTATTGTCCAAAATAAAGATTATTTAAAACTTTCTTCAAGTTGCATCTTCTAACTAGCATGATTATTTTTAGGACTCATCCTAGTGCAAATGAGACTGTCCAACTAAAATATGTAGTTGAGTGAAAGTTTCATCTGTGAGCCAGAAGCAAGCTTCTAAGTATATTGCTTTGCATAGTTAACACATATAAAAAGTTTGTTGGAGCCTCTGCTCAGTAAATCTGTAGGAGTCTTACAAGGCAGTGACAGTAATTAGCTGTTATAGTTGAGACTAAACTTCTGATATAAACTTATTTTTTGTTGATTGTTCTTTTATCTCAAAACCAAGACTGTTTCTCTCTATTATGCAGAGAATGGGTGATAAGGTAATCTCAAATTCTGTTTCAAGTATGAAGCCCCTGCTAAAATAAGCCAATATGTACTTGGGCACAAATGAATAACTAAATAGCAACATTCACCTCAGTGGCAAAAGGATTTATTTCCTGGCTTCATGGATACTGAGAAAGGGGAAAACCCTGAATTTATGGCTACCATACATGTCAATACTTGGAAGTGTAAATTATACATGACTTGCTTGCAGTGTCCCTTTGAACATGATTAGAGGTATCTTAACAAAATGACCAAAAATGTCATTGTAAACATTGTAGTCGTAAACAGAGTAGACCTAAGTATGTCTACTTATCTGTTATGGACAGAAACAGATTCTTAGGAATGTTGCAGCTTGCTAACTGGTTTTACATATTTGAAGTTCATTACTGAGGTGGTGACAGTGGGCCTTGTGCTGCTTACTGGTCTAAAACACGTTAAAGGTAGATCAGGAGTAGGAAAGTTAATAAAAAAAAGCATCTTTTATGTCTGAAAATCTTTAGACGGTTAAACAGCAGAGGTTTAGACTGGATATAAGGAAGAAATTCTTTACTGTGAGGGTGGTGAGGTACTGGAATGGGTTGCCCAGGGAGGTTGTGAAGGCTCCATCCCTGGCAGTGTTCAAGACCAGGTTGGATGAAGCCTTGGGTGATATGGTTTAGTGTGAGGTGTCCCTGCCCATGGCAGGGGGTTGGAACTAGATGATCTTAACGTCCTTTCCAATCCTAACTATTCTATGATTCTATGATTACTCAACCAACAAGACTTAAAGATTTTCAGACATGAAAGATGCTTTTTTATTAACTTTCCTACTCGTGATCTACCTTTAACATGTTTTAGACCAGTAATATTTCAGTTTATCAGTGAACAAGTGGGGAAGAAATATGTAACCTTTTGTTACAGCAGCAGAACTTACACTTGTGATTTAACATATGGTGAGGGGTGTTTGTTTCTTGTTTGGTTGGTTTTTTTAAATTATTATTCCAGCAGATGGCTCTGTTTCTGCTGACATGAATTAGACCTTTTTCACTTTCTTCTTTGGTGGGAGCATTACAGGTCTGTAGAATGCAGAGCAGAAAATATGCAGCTTTTGCAAAAAAGTATTCATTTAATGGAAGACTGGCATCTTTTTTCTGGTTTTGCAATGGCACTGATTTTTTTTTTTTCTGGTGGTAAATACATGAATACGCTTGTTTATGGTTTCTTTTATTTTTATGACATATTTGTGCAGCACTCTGTGCAAGCCTATTTTTGCATGGGTTCTTGTGTTTCTTTTTCCCCAAAACCAGAAATCCCCAGTCAGCAATGGTCAGTTAGATTAGAGAGGCTTTAAAAAAATACAGAGGCAGAAAATTAATCTTATATCTTAGTAATAAATGATTAAAAAAGGCTGGAATGCGTTATGGGTGTGCTGTTCCCATAGCAAATGTACTCAGAATAGTGAGTCTGCTGTGCAGAGTAGTCTTATGAATTTGGGCTGCCTACTCCTGTGTATATATTTCAAAATCTGTATAATGTGAGTACTGGTAAGTGGTTATAAACCACCCACTCCAGTCTACAGAATTCTTTAGTAAATGCTTAAAACAAAAGTCCTAGGGCTCATAAAAAGATTTATTGTCATCTTTATTAATCTTTAAGCATTGGTACTGAAATGTGATTTTTTTAGCATGAATTTGAGCTCTTGAGAGGTGAAATATAAATCAGAAAAATAAAATTCAAACTGAGTAAGAACATCATAGTTCCCTCAGAATTTTTCAGGAATTTCTAATACATAAGGCTAACTTGAACCCTGTTTTGCCCCAGTATTTTGGTCAGAGATTGTCTTTAAAGGTGCAAAATTGAGGAAGTATTTAGCTTGTTTGGAATAAAAGGAAAATCATAAAGTAGCCTCATTTGGTTTGAAGACAATGAAGGTTTTGCTATTTATTTAAAGAGAAACAGGGTTCTTAGACAAATTGCAAGACAACTGTTTAATGTTTGAGGGACTTGCCATAAACCCAGCTGGAGGAAGTTGGTGTCACAAAATTAAAAAGGTTTGGTAACTTATAAACCTTGTAAGAAATGACTGAGCTATGACAGAAATGAAAGCTGGAGAGAGGAAATCCATGCTTTTCCTACTTAGTCATCTTTTAAAAATGTCTCACTTGTCATGTTTTAATTGGCTAGATGTAGACATTGGTTTCACAGATTCAGATTGCAAATTAATGCAAATCCACATCTTCACATTTGCACTTTGCTTTTCTCGGGCATCTGTTGTCATTCATTTGAATGGCAAACTGTCCAGCTACACATAAAGAAGGCTCCAAAACACCTGCAGTAAGTGAACTGAAGCTGTTCCAGCAAGATATTGGCAAATAAACATGCTAAAACAGGAGGTATGAAATGAGACAAAGGAAATGAGGGCTGAAAATCTGACACATGAAAGGAAATTCATGCAGGAGATGAAGAAGCTTACATTGCCATTGTATTTCATTCTAGTCAAAGTGAACGACCTTCATTTGACATGCTTGTAAATCAATTATTTATGCTTATGGGAACACAAGGACATACAGTTGAAGATTGAATAGAGGCATAACCTCCTGGAAGCAATCCCTGGAAACAAATCTGGTACTGTTTGCAAATTGCCATATGTAGTAGAATAGCTAGGAGAAAAGAACTACATTATGTGCAATTTAAATAACTTCAGGTTTCTGATGCTGTAAAAATGTTTTGCCCTCTTGTAAGGCCGTGTCTTTCATATGCCTATATTCTAGTCTAATTTTTGTGATTTTTGGCTTACTGGGTAATATGGCAGTGTTTCTTTTCAAGTTAGCTGGGTTTGATCTTGAAGCATGGCTCTGATTTTCTTTGGGTGCCCCATCATTTCCAACAACACTGCAATGAAGAATCTCTTTAACTTTACTTTTTCTAAAAAAAACAAGACAAATGCAACCTATTCTTGTCAGTTCCCTTCTTATTTAAGATTTTCTCCATGTCCTCCTTGAGAGATTTTTGGCTGTGAGTGATTCTGTACAAAATTTGACAGACAAAAACAACACAAATTGTAGAACTTCTAGAAAAGTTCATCAAACTTCATCACAATGGATACCCAAAGTTTCTTTAGTGCCATCCACTGGAGAAAATTATAACTCAGCCATCAGCTTTTTTAGAGGTAAAGGTCAGCCAGATAACTGCATGTAGATCTGGAGGAGTAACTGCTGCTTGTAGAAGCTCAGTGAGACAGCACTGGTAAGGCTGGAAGCTGTGCTGATGATGTAGGACAGGGCCACAGCAAAATCAGAATCAGAATCAGAATCACAGAATAGTTAGAGTTCGAAAGGATCATCTGGTTCGAACCCCCCTGCCGTGGGCAGGGACACCTCACACTAAACCATATCACCCAAGGCTTCATCCAACATGGCCTTGGACACTGCCAGGGATGGAGCCTTCACAACCTCCCTGAGAAACCCATTCCAGCACCTCACCACCCTAACAGTAAAGAATTTCTTCCTTAGATCCAGTCTAAACCTCTGCTGTTTAAGTTTCAACCCGTTACCCCTTGTCCTGGCACTACAGTCCCTAATGAATACACCCTCTCCAGCATCCCTGTAGGCCCCCTTCAGATACTGGAAGGCTGCTATGAGGTCTTGTCATGGGTTCAGCAGTAGCTCATGCTCTGCCAGGGAGGAGGGAGAGATAGGGCGCCTGGTCTGGGCTAGTCGGGGAGGTATTCCACACCACAGCACGTCCTGCTCGGTGAGGGGACTGGAAGCTGGCCGGGAGGGAAGGGGTTAACATGCCGGGCTGGGCTCGGGGAGGCAACTGGAAGCTGGCCAGGAGGGGAGGGGGGAGCTCTCTCTCTCTTCTGAGCTGTCCTCCTGGTGGCGGGTGGTATCGTATTCTCTCTCCCTGTTTGTCTCCTCTAACATTGATTTGCTATTGGTACCGTTAGTGATTCTGTTATACCTTGATTGCTGGACTGATTTTACCTCAATCCGTGGGAGTTGTATTCCTCTGGCTCTCCTTCCCATCCCTCCAGGAGTGGGAAGGTGAGTGGGGGGAGGGGAAACAAAGGGGGAACTGTGCAGATTTAGTTTAAACCACGACAGTTTTTAGTGCCCAACGTGGGGCACAAACCCACGAAATAACAACAAATCTGACAGGATTTATAGTCATTTGTCACAATGCTGATTTATTGGCTCTCACAGTTGTTTCCCTTGATCTCACTGTTTCAGGATTTTACCAATTACTTTCAGTATATATTAGCTGTGTTAGTGTTTATCAAGTATGGGGTTTGAACTAAGTTTCTTATCTCATTGTTCTTGATGTTAATGACTTGTAATGCAATAGAAGCATTGATCATGAAACTGATCTGGTTTATGCTCCCGGTATGGTCACCAACTTTATACTTTGGGAGGTATATAATAGAAGTGCTTAGCAATTTCACATCTTTTTTCTCCTTCTCGGGTGGTCAACCTGTGAAGGAGACATTCTTCTATCCTCCCAGTGTTCTCTCCAGATGGTCTACAACATCATTTGAGGGTTTTGAAGCTTTTGAATGGCCTTTTAATACTGTTGAGACTTGTATGCTGATTGTGATGGGGATCACCATAGTAGCACGCATACAGAGTGTGTTTTGCTCACAATTATTTCATCTGATTTCAAGAGTTAAGCAGAGTCAGGTCTGGTCCTGTACTGAGGTTAAACGACGAAATAGGAGGACCAGGAGATCTTCCCAGAGGCTGGACAGCCATGAGTGGCAGGGTGTGTGGGATAGTATGGGCAAGTATCTAGGTCAGTGGGCCCCTCCAGTACTTTGGAATTTTACTCCCGAACAAGTGAAGAATCCAGAAGAATTAGTAAAACACCTAAATGAGGTGTGTTGTCGTCCTGGCCATACCAGAGATGGACAAATTACGGCAACGTGCTGGGGCTTGGCCTATGCCTATGGGGCTTTGATCAACACTATCCAACACCTTCAAAAGGAAAAAAATGTCCCTGGATCTGAGAGCAACACAGAAGTCAGCGCAGCTGTTCCAACTCCAAGTACAGCAGCTACACCATCCCCAGCGGCAAGTACAGTTGCTACCCAAACTTCAGCTGTGACAGACAGTGCAGCTACCCCAGTAACGAGTACAGCAGCTAGTCAACCCTCGACTGCGACAGACAGTGCAGCTACCCCAGCAACAAATACATTTGCTACTCAAACTACAGCAATAATCACTGAAGCTGAACCAGAGGACCAATTCGTACCAATATCAGTTGCTCCTGTACACAAGAGAAAAACCAAAAGAGAAGCAAGAAGGAGGAGGCAGGATGAAGAAACTATGCATCCCCTACCTGGTCTAGTATCTGATCAGGAGTCATCATCACACGACGAAGAAGAAGAGGTGACTTCTCGATCTCGGACCTCAACTGAGCTGCGGAATATGCGAAAAGATTTCACCCGTCAATCAGGGGAGCACATCATCACCTGGCTGCTCCGATGCTGGGATAATGGGGCCGATGGTCACGAACTAGCAGGTACAGAAGCCAAGCAGCTGGGGTTACTTGCTAGAGAAGGGGGAAATGACAAAGCAATTGCAAGAGAGAAAAAGTCTCTCAGTCTTTGGAGGCAGCTTTTGGCAGCTGTGAAAGAAAGGTTCCCTGTGGAGACAGTGTTCTCACAGGAAAATGAATATTTGGTACATGAGCTCTGAATAACTCCGAGGGATACAGCAAGGCCATGGGAGGCCTGAGGAAGCCTAAACAAGCAAGATAAGAAGAAGCTGTAATTCACTGAGTTATGAGAACTGTGGACTGTTGGCAAGCGTTCGAGGTCAAGTTCTCACACCTGTGCTTAACCAATTATATGTTAGTCACTAAGGGTCTTCAAGACAAGTATCCAATCATTATATGCCAGATTGCTGTAGGTGTGTGTAAGCAATAGTATATAAGGGGTTAATGCTTTGCAATAAATGGCTTCTTGTCTGATCATATTGGTCTCTGACTGAGTCCTTTCCGCGGCAAATGGCGCCCGAACAGGGACCCTCTATAAGTTCACATTGAAAAGGAAGAGGGTGTGAATCGCTGGGCCGTGAAGAAATCGGCTGGAATCGATCTGGCTGGACCAAGATCGGGAGGCAGAAGCCTCGGAGGAGGGAATCCTCGGATCGGAGCCTTGTGAGCCCGGAAGACACTGCGCAGTGCAAATAAGGTAAGCAGCCGGACGGTTGGAAGGGAGCTTAAGGATGGGAAACCAGTTAAGTAAAGAGGATGAAGTAATGCTTAAGCTCTTCCAACATATCCTCTCCGAGAGAGGGATAAAGTACGATAATGAAACTCTGAAAAGGCTTTTACTCTGGTGTAAAGAGAAAAAGCTAATTGTGGAACTTGGTGAAGCTTTTAAGATTGAGACTTGGGAGAAAGTTGGGCTGTGTTTATGGGATGATATTTCCCAAGGGTCAAAGGAGGCAAAGCCCCTTGCCACACTGTGGCGACTATTAAAAGACACATTAACTACTATGAAAGCTGAGAAGGAAATATTCATGTCTGCCTTTCCGATGTTTTCGAACTCGCCTGAGCAACAGCCGGCTGCTGCTGGCGCGCCAGTAGCAGCCGGAGTGTTGGTTTCCGGCGAGGCAGCTCCAGCTCGAAAGCCCGTGCGTCAGAAAGTACGGATGTTTGAGGACCCAGTGCCCCCCTCCTACCCCGCAATACGCGATGAGGGGGCTTGGGAGAGGGAGGGTGCACGACCACGACCACCTATGGCTAATCCTTTTCGTGATGCTACTGCCCCAGAGGCAGAAAATACCTCTCCCCCGGCCCCCTACCCCCACCCCCTACGGACGGGGAGAGAGAACCTTTTGAGGAGGATAATAAAACTCCCACTTTACAACACCCCCCTTCGCCTTTGACACCAGCACTTGCAGCGCTCCCGTTGGAGCCGCAAATTAGCCAGGAATGGCACCGCTGGTCAAAGCTGTTAGATCAAAAGCTACAAGATTTACGAGACCATCTGGAGGAGCTGGGGCCTAAAGATAAGGAGCAAGCTCTCGAGCAATCCACAGAAGTTAACCCTTGTGAGGTGCCGCTACCACCAACTCCGGCACTCTCTCAGGAAGTTGCTCCCAGTGCCCTGAGATGGCGTGGTCTTATTCAAGATGCGATTATAGATGGCACTGTTTTACCGATTAATGTCCCCTCTGCATTTCCAGTTACTATGAGTGCCCAAGGGCAACCTCTCTGGACTCCTATGGATTGGAAGGCTATGAAAGAACTAAAAGGAGCAATTGCTCAATATGGGTTGTCTTCCTCATATACTCAACAGATGCTAACTGCCTTATTTTCTAGTATGCTGTTAACTCCTAGTGATTGTTATTGAATAGCTGCAATTTTATTAACCCCCTCCCAGGTCTTACACTTTAAGAGTGGGTTTGAAGAGTTAGCTGCAAGAGCTGCTGATGACAACTTCGCTCGCAATCCCACTGACCCTTTACATGGTGTCACATCTGACATGTTACTAGGGAGGGGCCAATTTCATCCTGATGCAGTACAGACTCATATGAGGGTTGAGGTTTTACGGCAAGCACAGCAATTGGCATTAGCTGCTTTAAAAGCTGTGCCAGAGGCAGGAAAACCTAATCCCTCTTATACATCGGTAAAACAGGGAGCTACTGAGCCTTACATGCAATTTATTGATAGATTAACAGATGCTATTGGAAAAAATATTGATTTGTCATCTAATGCTAAAGAGTCTGTGCTTATGTCTTTAGCTATGGAAAATGCTAACCCGATTTGTAAGCGTATTTTACAGGCTTCGCCAAAATTTGCTGGATTACAAGAAATGATGGATGCATGCTCTAAGGTGGGCACAACAGAGGAAAAGGCAGAATATATGGCACATGCCTTTGCCGCTGCTGTCAGACCTCTTCTACAACAAGGTCAGGATGATCGAGGGGGCATGAAGGGTGTAAAATGTCATAATTGTGGACGGCTGGGACATCTTAAAAAACAATGCACTGCAAAGAAATGTCGCCCCCCCCAGGGCAGCAGCTCAACCATTTGTGCTAGATGTGACAGACGTGGTCACACAGCAGCAGCATGTCATTCTAAGTTTAAGAAAGATGGAACCCTGTTGGGAAACTTGGTGGTGAGCGCGACACCACCCCGCGCGATGACACAAAATCAGGGTGTCTGGACTGCGTCCCCTCCGCCACAGCAGGGAGTGCTGGAGTGGATGTCGCAACAGCAATAGATTTTACCATTATTGATACTTCTGTCCATTGCATTCCATCCACATTAAGTGGGCCCCTTGGTCATGGGTTATGTGCTTTGCTATTAGGACGCTCATCAACATCCAGGACAGGAGTCTTTGTATTACCAGGCGTAATTGATGCTGATTATACTGGAAATATTGGGATCATGGTGCAGACACATGCACCCCCAGTACACATCCCCAAGGATTCTAAAATAGCTCAATTAGTTCCATTTGAAGCAAAAGTTCCCCAGATGGGGCAAAAAATCAGAGGAAATCAGGCATGGGGTTCCACAGGAATCCCACACATTTTGTTTGCGTTGGATATTGCAAAGCACAAACCCGAGGACCAAGTCTCTATACGGGGCCATAATAATCAAATAATTAAACTGCCTATGCTAATCGACACGGGGGCTGATGTTACTATCATACCATATTGTCAGTGGCCAAAAGCTTGGCCCCTACAAGCCGTTGCCACAGGAGTTGTGGGAATTGGAGGAATGCAATCGACAAAAATTAGTACAGAATTGGTAGATGTCTTTCTATCTGATGGCAGTCATACACGCATCAGACCATATGTCATGCACTCTCCAATTGCATTGCTCGGACGGGATGCTCTTAGTCAAATGGGAATGAGATTGACTACAAAAAATTTTTAATGGCGGCCATTGATGGACAGCCAACCTACAAATTACGATGGCTTACTGAAACACCTGTATGGGTTGATCAATGGCCGCTGACAAAAGAAAAGCTGTCCCATATTCATGAATTGGTCGCTGAACAATTAGAAGCAGGCCATATTGTGCCTTCCACCAGCCCATGGAATACTCCTATATTTACCATCCCCAAGAAAAGCGGAAAATGGCGATTGTTACATGACTTGCGGGCTATAAATGCCATCATGCAAGACATGGGTGCCTTGCAAGCTGGTCTACCTAGTCCCACTATGATACCTGAAGGATGGGATTTAATGATAATTGATTTAAAAGACTGCTTTTTCACAATTCCCCTGCATCCGAGTGATCGGGAAAAATTTGCTTTCTCTGTCCCAGCAATTAACAAAGGAGAACCACTAAAAAGATATGAATGGGTTGTGCTGCCTCAGGGTATGAAAAATTCTCCTACTATTTGTCAGCTTTATGTTTCCTGGGCATTACAGCCGATCCGTCAATACTTACAGCACTGTTTAATTTACCACTATATGGATGATATTCTGATTGCAGGACAGGATTTAAATAAGGACCACCTACTTGGACTATTACAATCAGAGTTGGCAAAAGCAGGTTTGGTCATTGCATCTGAGAAAATCCAGCGCGAAGCCCCATGGAGATATTTGGGGTGGATTATTTCCGGAACTGAAGTCAGGCCCCAAAAGATTGAAATTACCTCAGATATAAGAACCTTATCTGATGTTCAGAAATTGATGGGTGATATTCAGTGGATCCGTCCCTTATGTGGCATTACTAATGATGATTTGGCTGAACTGATGCCCCTATTGAAGGGCAAGCCGCATGCAGAGGATAAAAGAGCTCTATCAAAAATCCAGCAGGAGGCATTGGCCCGTATCATGGCCAAGGTATATAATACTTATGCCTCTCGATGGAATCCAGATTTGCCTATAACCTTATTTGTTATAAACAATGAATATCATCCATTTAGCCTGTTAGCACAATGGAACTTGCAGAAGACTGATCCCTTGTGTATATTAGAGTGGATCTTTTTACCTTATCGTTTGCGCACTACTGTCACTACGCGATTGGAAGCATTTGCCCTTTTAATCACGCGAGGCCGTGCACGTTGCCGGGAAATCCTAGGCAGTGATCCATCACAACTTTGTTTACCTCTTACCAAAATATGGTTGGATTGGGCACGGCAATCTTGCACTGCCTTTCAAATTGCCTTAATTGATTTCTTTGGCCAAATTAGTGTACATTTTCCACCTCATAAATTGTTCACAGTACTAAAGAACAACCGATATGCAGATGCTACCTTTTATACCAGCAAGCCTGTTTCAGGTATAACTGTGTTTACAGATGCTAGCAAAAACAATCACATGGCTGGATATGTTTGGCAAGCAGAGGATGGTTGGAAGGAACAGAAAATACCGGGCCAATCCACCGATTCACTACAAACGTTGGAACTAACTGCCGTCGTTGCGGTGTTCCAACGATGGCCTGATACACCACTTAATATCGTCTGTGACTCCTTATATGTTGTAGGAATTGTTCAGCGTCTAGAAAGGGCAATTTTACAAGAGTTTTCTAACCGCAGATTGTGGACCCTATTGAAAACTCTGTTACATCTTGTAAATAGTCGTAAATGTGAATATTTTATTACGCATATTCGCAGCCACTCAGGCCTTTCCAGAAGCCTTTGCGACGGGAATGATAAGGCAGATAAATTAGTTGCTCCGGCATGGGCAGGGCCACCAGTAGATATTTTTCAACAAGCCTAGACATCTCATGCCTTCTTCCACCAATCGGCAAAAATGTTGGTTCGACAGTTCGGCCTGTCCTTGACAGATGCCCGAGGTATTGTACAGTCTTGTCCTGACTGTCAGGGTCAAGCAGTGGGCATAGGCCTTGGGGTTAATCCTCGAGGCCTTCAACCTCTTCAGCTTTGGCAAATGGATGTGACCCATGTGACTTCTTTTGGAAAATTGAAGTGTGTCCATGTCACTATTGACACCTTTTCTCACTTCATGTGGGCCACTCCCCTGGCTGGCGAAACAGCACGCCATGTAATTACGCATCTACGTGGCTGCTTTGCAGCTATGGGAGTACCTTTACAGTTCAAAACAGCAGAGACAATGCACCTAGCTATTCTTCTTCAACACTTTCTAAATTTTTGAGCAATTGGGGCGTTTCTCATGTTACTGGTATTCCTCATTCTCCTACAGGACAAGCTATCATTGAACGTACACATCAAACACTGAAACAGTTATTGGAAAAACAAAAAAAAGTGGGAAGAAGGGCTTACGCCGGTAGCAAGAATACAGAAAGCTGTATATGTTATGAATTTCTTGCGACTAACAGGAGACTTTAATGACCCTCCTGCTGTAATACATGGCCAGGCGTTAGGCTCAGGTTATATGAATAAGACTCAGGGTATCCTGGTCCAATACAAGGACATGGAAACTGGTGTTTGGAAGGGTCCTGTGGAAGTAAAATTAAGTGGTCGAGGATATATGTGTGTAATTACAGACTCTGGCCTGCGGTGGTGCCAGCTCGGTGGGTGAAGCCCTGGAAAGAGCCAGCAGCACCAAAGGAGAACCAGGATACCCCCCTTGTTAACAGCTGAATGAGTTAACTGGATGAACTCTGAACTTCTTTACTGTAAGAGTGACAGAGCACTGGAACAGGTTGCCCAGGGGGGTTGTGGAGTCTCCTACGTTGGAGATATTCAAGGTCCGCCTGGACAAGTTCCTGTGTGATATACTCTGGGTTACCCTGCTCTTGCAGGGGGTTGGACTGAATTTTTCAAGGTTCTTTCCAACCCTTGGGATTCTGTGATTCTGTAATTTATCCAATACATGGGTCTTGTGAACTGTGGGTCTCTCATGAGTGTTTAAAATATAAATTACGATTATGGGTTAGGTTACCCTTTTACACGAAGTCGGTCTGTGATGCTTATGAGCTAGAAGTTAGTGAATATAAGTATATCCATGTTTCCAGTGACCTTTGGAGACCTTTATAGATATGGCTGACCACTTCTTCCAACATAGGCTGGCCACCTGTGTCGGAATGAGTGTGCTTTTTGGTCAGTATAAAAGCCCAAGCCTCATGCGATGTGAGGGAGGCAGAGCCTCTGCGGGGACGCCCGCTAAGGTTGAGCCTGCCACCTCACACTGCAATGATGCTTCTTGGAGCTAATTTCCTGATACTCTTCACAAGGTCCTTGTGCTATGCTCTCTATGTGGGACTGTGTAGAGGCAGTAATGGTTGTATGGATTTTGTGTTTCGAATATTGTAGTGGGGTGAAGTGTGCTTGTGGGATCCCAAGCGTGTGTGTGTGTGTGATGAGGGCAGACAGTGTTTTGTTTTGTTGTTGGGTTCATGTAATAGTTTTTATGCTTATTGGGTAAGAATTTTATGCATGCTAAATAATTAACTCACTCTAGCTGTTATTAATAACTGTAGTTTTGATGTATACTACTTTAAGCTTGTTTTCCAGACAATATGCATGTCTGATCAAAAAAAAAAAAAAAAAAAAAAAAAAAAAAAAGGGGTAATGCTATGCTACAGCAAACTTTACTATTAACACTGTACAGTTTACTTCTGCAGCTGCTTCACATCTCCTTTGCATTAGAATGCTTCTGCTTTAAGGAGTCACTGTGACCTGTCTACTTCTCAAGAACTGATAACCCGGAGGAAGGGCTATATTTCTGTCCTAATACCTACAGGTCCACGGTGGCTGCCTGCAAAGTTTGTCAAGCTTTGCCATGAGCTGGACAGATGAATGGAAAAACTTGATGCATCAGCTACAGGAGCTGACCTTGAAAACCCCAAGCAGAACAAGATAGAGAAAAATGAATGATTGTAAAACATCACTTTGGGGCAACTGAAAAGTAACCACTTGAATATGCATGCTTGTAAAGTAGCTATTATTAGAGGTTGTGATTTTGCATATAAAACCACTTGTATTTACTAGCCAGTTGCTAATAAGAAACTATACCTTGTATTGTATGGAACTGTCACTTGTAAAAGAGATGTAAGGATATGCAAATTTGCAGCAGCTGCTAGAAGATGCTAAGGCAAAAGCTAGAAAAATTCTAATATGATGGTACTGTTACAAAGTAGGTAATGGAACAAATTAAGAGGGTGGGAGAACTCCACTGTAAGAAATTTCTTTGGTTAGTCCCTCACTGCCATTGGCATCTCAGCATGCTGCTGCACTCTGCAATAGTTACTCTGCTAATGTAAATCTATGTGTGCTTTGCTGTAGTAGTGACTTGTTACTGGGTGAAGCAGGTGAAACTCTGCATTGACAACAAGGTTCAAGAACTGAGATTGACCAAATGCCTGCTACCACAATCAAGGGCAAGACTGGGTTGGCCTCTGTGTCTGCCACCAAGAAGAACCTTTAGCTCCGCTGCTGGCTGCAACCCAGCAGGCGTAGAGCGGTGGAGACACATGCCATGCCAGACCTTGATGTGAGGGATGGCCTCCGCTGTTATCAGAGAGCTATCCAGGAGAAAAGGGCAGGCCCAGCTGTGTACAGCTATCAACAGGACCATACTGACTGCCAGCGAAATATACAGAGCCCCAAAACTCAACAACATAAAGAAACAGCAATGACAGAAATCTTTGTAATATCTGTTCTATTATTTGTGATCGTGGGTAAAGGACAAGTATACTGAGCACATCTGCTAAATCCCCATTAGTCCATCCTGTTACATGGTGTGTAGGATTCACTGGTATGCCACATTTTATAAAGGTGACTTCAAGTGACTTCAAGTCAGACCAATCTTACTGAAATAATGCTACCTAGAGTAGTGGGTTGTTATGTTACACAAGTCAAGCAGTGATAGAGCAGACAATAAATTGTCAAAAACTTTTAATAAAATTAAAAAGGGGGAGATGTGGAGACAGTGTTCTCACAGGAAAATGAATATTTGGTACATGAGCTCTGAATAACTCCGAGGGATACAGCAAGGCCATGGGAGGCCTGAGGAAGCCTAAACAAGCAAGATAAGAAGAAGCTGTAATTCACTGAGTTATGAGAACTGTGGACTGTTGGCAAGCGTTCGAGGTCAAGTTCTCACACCTGTGCTTAACCAATTATATGTTAGTCACTAAGGGTCTTCAAGACAAGTATCCAATCATGATATGCCAGATTGCTGTAGGTGTGTGCAAGCAATAGTATATAAGGGGTTAATGCTTTGCAATAAATGGCTTCTTGTCTGATCATATTGGTCTCTGACTGAGTCCTTTCCGCGGCAGTTCCCATACAAGGATGATGTTATGAGTCGTTCGGCCAAGTGGACTACTATAGACAAAGGCATCCAGTCCCTGAGGGAATCAGCTATCGTAGAGATGATCTACCACACCAAGCCGAATAATGGGAATGTACCCATAGACCCAGATGAAGTCGAATGCACACGACCCATGTGGCGAAAACTTACATGGAACGCACCGTCGTCATATGCCCATCCATTGGCAACGGTAACCTGGAATGACATAGCACCACTAACAGTGGATGAAATGGTTCATAAACTCCAAGAATTCAAGACAATCTTACCCCTTCCATCATCTCAGCTGTGGAAAAACTGTCTCATGATCTCAAACAGTTGAGGGACGATCTGTCTGATTTATCTAGCTCCTCACGTGTGCCAACACGCGTTTCAGCTATTAACAAAAGGCGTCCTATTGCTCGAGAGAGAAAATACATAAGATACACACCACGGGCCACCCTATGGTTTTACCTGGGGGATCACGGAGAAGACATGACAAAGTGGGATGGAAAACCTACTTCAGCCTTGGAGGAACGTGTGAGGGAATTGAAGAGAGGAGCAAGGGCCATGACTGATCGCCCCATGAGAGCTGCAGCTTCAGTCTCTGGTGAACAGGTTCCCAGATGGGGCGGAAGAGCTGATTTTACTTCAGCTCCTGTGATAAAGAAGAATAATCCCTTTCAACACGACTTAGGTGTCCAAGATTGTGACGACGATGAGTATTAGAGGGGCCCTGCCTCCAGCCAGGTGGAGGTAGGGGACAATCGTATTTACTGGACTGTGTGGATCAAATGGCCTGGCACATCAGCCCCACAGAAGTATAAGGCTCTAGTTGATACCGGTGCACAGTGTACCCTGATGCCATTGAACTGTCAAGGGGTGGAACCCATCTATATTTCTGGAGTGACAGGAGGGTCCCAAGAGTTGACTGTACTAGAGGCTGAAATTAGCCTGACTGGGAAGAAATGGCAGAAGCACCCCATTGTGACTGGTCCAGAGGCTCCATGCATCCTCGGCATGGACTACCTCAGGAGAGGGTACTTCAAAGACCCAAAAGGGTACCGGTGGGTTTTTGGTATTGCTGCTTTGGAGACTGAGGAAATTGAGCAGCTGTCCACCTTGCCTGGTCTCTCAGAGGATCCTTCTGTTGTGGGGTTGCTGAAAGTCGAAGAACAACAAGTGCCAATTGCGACCACAACAGTGCACCGGCGGCAATATTGCACCAATCGAGACTCCCTGATTCCCATCCATAATCTGATCCGTAGACTGGAGAGGCAGGGAGTGATCAGAAGGACCCGCTCACCCTTTAATAGCCCCATATGGCCGGTGCGAAAGTCTAACGGAGAGTGGAGACTAACAGTAGACTATCGTGGCCTGAATGAAATCACACCACCATTGAGTGCTGCCGTGCCGGACATGTTAGAGCTGCAGTATGAATTAGAGTCAAAGGCAGCCAAGTGGTATGCCACGATTGATATTGCCAATGCATTTTTCTCAATTCCTTTGTCAGCAGAGTGCAGGCCACAGTTCGCTTTTATGTGGAGGGGTGTCCAGTTCACTTGGGAACCGACTGCCCCAGGGGTGGAAACACAGCCCCACCATCTGCCACAGACTGATCCAGACTGCACTGGAACAGGGGCAAGCTCCAGAACACTTGCAATACATCGATGACGTTACTGTGTGGGGTGATACAGCTGAAGAAGTTTTTGAGAAAGGGAGGAAAATAATCGAAATCCTGCTGAAAGCCAGTTTGACATAAAACGGAGTAAAGTCAAGGGACCTGCACGGGAAATTAAATTTTTGGGAATAAAATGGCAAGATGGACGTAGACAGATCCCTACAGAAGTAATCAATAAGATAACAGCAATGTCTCCACCAACTGATAAGAAAGAAACACAAGCTTTCTTGGGTGCTGTGGGGTTCTGGAGAATGCACATTCCAAATTACAGTTCAATCGTAAGCCCTCTCTATCATGTGACCCGGAAAAAGAATGATTTCAAATGGGGTCCTGAGCAACAACAAGCCTTCGAGCAAATTAAACGCGAGATAGTTCAGGCAGTGGCCCTTGGACCAGTCCGGACCAGTTCAGATGCGAAAAATGTACTGTACACCGCAGCTGGGGAGAATGGTCCGACCTGGAGCCTCTGGCAGAAAACTCCAGGGAAGACTCGAGGTCGACCCCTTGGTTTTTGGAGTCGGGGATACAAAGGCTCGGAGGCCAGCTATACCCCAGCGGAGAAAGAGATATTGGCAGCTTATGAAGGGGTTCAAGCTGCTTTGGAAGTGATTGGCACTGAAGCACAGCTCCTTTTGGCACCCCGCTTGCCAGTACTGGGCTGGATGTTCAAAGGCAGGGTCTCCTCTACACATCATGCAGCTGATGCTACTTGGAGTAAATGGGCTGCACCAATTACACAACGAGCTTGGATAGGAAATCCCAGTCGTCCAGGCATTCTGGAAGTCATCATGGACTGGCCAGAGGGCAAGGATTTTGGAATGTCACCAGAGGAGGAGGTGATGCGTGCTGAAGAGGCACCACCATATAATAAATTGTCAGAAAGTGAAAAGCAGTATGCCTTGTTCACTGATGGGTCCTGCCGTATTGTGGGAAAGCATCGGAGATGGAAGGCAGCTGTATGGAGTCGTCAACGACAAGTTGCTGAAACTGCTGAAGGAGAGGGCGTATCGAGTCAGTTTGCCGAGGTGAAAGCCATCCAGCTGGCCCTGGACATTGCTGAGCGAGAAAGGTGGCCAGTACTCTATCTTTATACTGACTCATGGATGGTGGCAAATGCCCTGTGGGGGTGGTTGCAGCAATGGAAGCAGAGCAACTGGCAATGCAGAGGTAAACCCATCTGGGCTGCTGCATTATGGCAAGATTTTGCTGCCCGGGTGCAGAAGCTGGTGGTGAGGGTACGCCATGTAGATGCCCACATACCTAAGAGTCGGGCCACTGAGGAACATCACAATAACCAACAAGTGGATAAAGCTGCTAAGATTGAAGTGGCTCAGATGGACTTAGATTGGCAACATAAAGGTGAATTATTTTTGACCCGGTGGGCCCATGACACTTCAGGCCATCAGGGCAGAGACGCAACGTACATATGGGCTTGTGATCGAGGGGTGGACTTAACAATGGACACTATGGCCCAGGTTATTCATGAGTGTGAGACGTGTGCTGCAATTAAACAAGCTGAATGGTTAAAACCTCTTTGGTATGGAGGACGATGGCTGAAGTATAAATATGGGGAGGCCTGGCAAATTGACTATATCACACTCTCACCAACCTGCTAAGGCAAGCGCTATGTGCTTACCATGGTGGAAACAACCACAGGATGGCCGGAAACATATGCTGTGCCCCACGCCACTGCCCGGAACACTATCCTGGGCCTTGAGAAACAGATTTTGTGGCGACATGGCACCCCAGAGAGAATTGAGTCAGACAATGGGACTCATTTTCGGAGCAACCTTATAGGCACTTGGGCCAAAGAACATGGCATTGAGTGGGTATATCACATCCCCTACCATGCACCAGCCTCTGGGAAAATTGAACGGTACAATGGGCTGTTAAAAACTACACTGAGAGCAATGGGTTGGGGAACTTTCAAGGATTGGGATACACATTTACCAAAGGCCACCTGGCTGGTCAACACCAGAGGATCTGCCAACAGGCCTGGCCCAGCCCAGTCAGAACTTTTACATATTGTAGAGGGGGACAAGGTTCCTGTAGTGCACATGAGGAATTTGCTAGGGAAGACAGTCTGGGTTACTCCTGTTTCAGGCCAAGGCAAACCCACTCTTGGGATTGCTTTTGCTCAAGGACCCGGATATACTTGGTGGGTAATGCAGGAAGATGGGGCAGTCCGATGTATACCTCAAGGAGACTTGATTTTAGGGGAAAACAGCCAATGAACTTAATTATACGTTGTTGCTTGCTGTGTAATATTTTTATAGTCCATCAACTAGATGTCTTCAGGTCACCAGCGACTGGCCCTGACTTCCCTCTAACCATTGTCCCAACAGAGAATGAACTTTGATAGAACCAGATGAGTTCTGCAGTAAAGGGATAATCAACATCGGCAGGCAACAATCCAGCACTGCACACAGACTCTCCTGCTACAAAAGACTATTACAAACTTAACATCATGGACCAAATGGACTTAATTGCATTATAGGGATTGGTCCATGTATTAAGAAATGATTTCTTTCTATCTGTCTGGGTGTATGCAGAGGTATATATATATATATATATATGTATATATATTGGTATATTGATAATGTGGGATCTGAGAATGACGTGAATGGTATGGAATAAGGGGTGGATAATGTCATGTGTTCAGCAGTAGCTCATGCTCTGCCAGGGAGGAGGGAGAGATAGGGTGCCTGGTCTGGACTAGTCGGGGAGGTATTCCATACCACAGCACGTCCTGCTCGGTGAGGGGACTGGAAGCTGGCTGGGAGGGAAGGGGTTAACACTCCAGGCTGGGCCTCGGGGAGCTCTCTCTCTTCCCGGATGGCCTTGTGGTGGCGGGTGGTATCGTATTCTCTCTCCCTGTTTGTCTCCTCTAACATTGATTTGTTATTGGTACCGTTAGTGATTTCTGTTATACCTTAATTGCTGGACTGATTTTACCTCAACCCGTGGGAGTTGTATTCCTCTGGCTCTCCTTCCCATCCCTCCGGGAGTGGGAAGGTGAGGGGGGGAGGGGAAACAAAGGGGGAACTGTGCAGATTTAGTTTAAACCACGACAGGTCTCCACGCAGGCTTCTCTTCTCCAGGCTGAACAGCTCCAACTTTCTCAGCCTGTCTTCATATGGGAGGTGCTCCAGTCCCCTGATCATCCTCATGGCCATCCTCTGGACTTGTTCTAACAGTACCATGTCCTTTTTATGTTGACGACACCAGAACTGTACACAATACTCCAAGTGAGGTCTCACAAGAGCAGAGTAGTGGGGCAGGATCAGCTCCTTTGACCTGCTGGTCATGCTCCTCTTGATGCAGCCCAGGATACGGTTGGCTTTCTGGGCTGTGAGTGCACACTGAAGGCGGCTCATGTACATTTTCTCATTGACTAACACCCCCAAGTCCTTCTCCGCAGGACTACCATGAATTTCCTTTTTGCCCAACCTGTGGCTGTGCCTGGGATTGCTCCCACCCAGGTGTAGGACCTTGCACTTGGCATGGTTAAACTTCATGAGGTTGGCATCAGCCCACCTCACAAGCGTGTCAAGGTCCCTCTGGATGGCATTCCTTCCCTCTAGCATATCAACAGAACCACACAGCTTGGTGTCATTGGCAAACTTGCTGAAGGCACACTCATTGTCCATGTCACTGACAAAGATGTTAAACAAGACCGGTCCCAACACCGATCCCTGAGGGACACCACTCATTACTGGTCTCCAGCCGGACACTGAACAGTTGACCACAACTCTTTGAGTGCGAACATCCAGCCAGTTCTTTATCCTCACAGTGGTCCACCTATCAAACTGATTTCTCTCCAATTTAGAGACAAGGATGTTGTGTGGAACAGTGTCGAACGCTTTGCACAAGTCCAGGTAGATGACGTCAACTGCTCCAGCCCTGTCCATCACTTTTGTAGCCCCGTCATAGAAGGCCACAAATTGGTCAGGCAGGATTTTCCCCTAGTAAAGCCATGCTGGCTGTCACCAAGCACCTTCTTGTTTTTCATGTGCCCTAGCATGCCTTCCAAGAGAATCTGCTCCCAGATTTTGCCAGGCACACAGGTGAGACTGACTGGTCTGTAATTCCCAGGGTCATCCATTTTCCCCTTCTTGAAAATGGGGGTTACATTTCCCTTTTTCCCATCCCCAGGAACTTTACCTGTCTGCCATGATTTTTCAACTATGATGGCCAGTGGCTTAGCAACTTCATTCACCAGCTCCTTCAGGACCCGCGGATGGATTTCATCAGGTCCCACGTGCTTGTGTACATTCAGGTTCTGAAGATGGTCTCAAACCAGATCCTCTCCTATAGTGGGCCCAAGGTCTAGGTTTTCACAGTTCCTGCATCCACCTTCCAAGACTCGGGTGGTGCGGTCAGAGCCTTTGCCAGTGAAGACCATGGCAAAGAAGCCATTCAGAACCTCAGCCTTCTCCAAGATCTGTGTAGCCAGTTCTCCCGAAAGTTTCCGGAGGGGGCCTACATTGTCCTTAGTCTGTTTTTTAGCCGCTACACACCTATAAAATCCCTTCCTATTATTAACATCCCTTGCCAAGTTTAGCTCCAATTGGGCCTTAGCTTTCCAAACTTGGTCCTTAACTACCCGGACAACATCCCTGTATTCATCCCAGGCCACCTGTCCTTGCTTCCACCTTTTATAAGCCTCTTTTTTCCTGTGAATTTTTCTCAGCAGCTCCTTATCCATCCATGGAGGTCTCCTGGCCCTCCTGCTGCACTTCCTTCTAGTCGGGATGCAACAATCCTGAGCTTGTAGCAGATGATCCTTGAATATTAATCAAGAGTCTTGGGCCCCCTTGCCCTCTAGGGCTATATCCCATGGAACCTTGCTAAGCAGGTTCCTGAAAAGTCCAAAGTCTGCTGTCTTGAAGTCCAGGGCAGTGAGCTTACTGCACGCTCTTCTCACTGTCTTGAGGACCTCAAATTTGACCATCTCATGATCACTGCATCCAAGACTTCCCTGGAGAGTCACATTTCCAACGAGTCTTTCCCTGTTGGTGAGCACAAGGTCAAGCAGGGCACCTCTCCTCGTCGGCTCCTTTATTGCTTGCAGAAGGAAGTTGTCTTCCACACAATTGAGAAACCTCCTGAATTGCTTGTGCTGTTGTTAAATAACAGTTCCACTTACTAAACTGATTGAGCTTTGTATTCTTTGCTATGCACAGTTGTATGGTGGGCTTTGGGTTGTTTTTTTCTTTTTTTCTGGTTTGGATTTTTTTGTGTTTTGTGCTTTTTTGGTCTGTTTTTTTGCAGTAGTGCTTGAGCAGGTAAGAAGGCTGTTGCTGGAGGCTGCATGCATTAATTGAGAAGTCTACTTTTTTTCCTCCCACTTTTAATTAAAATAACAAACATAAAGCTGCTTGGAACAACATGGGAACTTCTGAATTCTAAACTTCTGTAAAACTCAAAACCCAGTATAAATGACAGCTATAATCACTGCGTGAAACGTTTATGGAGATATCACTGCTGGGCCAGAAAGTGTATCACATAATAAGATGGTTTGATGTGGATTTTAAAGCCCTTAAGCTACAGAGCAACAGTTTGTTAACAATAAATGTGATGGAAATCAGTATGGACTGGATAAAATTTGATTCAGTAGAATGTCTGTCTTGGATGCTAGAAGTAAGACACACCTTTACAAGCTACATACAATAGCTACATAAAAAAAATGAAAGTTGGAAACATATAGGCAAGTTTTAGCATGTATTATTTAATCAAACTACTTAGTATTGATGAAGATAAAAGTTGCTCAAGAGTAGAATACCTACCAACCAAGAGGTATACTCCCAGGATAATATAGTGAATAAGCAGGGAAAAAGATCTATACACATTTCAATTAGATGTTTTTATATTCAGCTAGCTTCATGCTGGTGGTTTTCCTGCTCAGCTAGAACATATTATTATATGCTATTTGTTAATGAATATGTCCTGGGTTCAGCAATAGCAGTCATTTTTTTCTCCTTCTTGGTAGCTGCTGCAGTGCTCTGTTTTGACTTTCAGCCTGGGAATGGTGCTGGAGCGCCGATGTTTTTAGTTGCTGCTCAAATGCTTACTCTGGCCAAGGACTTTCTGAGCCTCATGCTCTGCCAGGGATGAGGGGAGGCTGGGAGGAAGGAGAGACAGGACACCTGACTCAAGGTAGCCAAAGAGGTATTCCATAACACAGCACTTCATACCTAGGATGTAACCGAGTGTTACCCAGAATGGCTGGGACTCTGGGGGTTGGAGAAGGTATCGGTCGGTGCTCAGTCAGGCAGGGTGGGGTGAGTTATGAGTCGGTGGCTGGTGAGGTGTTGTATTCTCTTCACTTGTTATTTCCTTTATCATTATTATTATTATTATTGGTAGTAGCAGTAGTGATTTATGTTATACCTTAGTTATTAAACTGTTCTTATCTCAACCCATTGGGAGTTACATTCCTTCAATTCTCCTTCCTAACTCTCCAGGAGTTGGGGGAAAAAGGGGGGAGTGAGTGCATGAGCTGTGCGGCTTGGTTTAAACCACAACAGAATATTATTATACCATTTTCATACTGAAATTAATAAATCAATTTCAGGAGAAGCCATAGAAAGAAGAGATGAAATTGCTGCAGACATGAATCTAGAAAAGACTTGTGTGTTAGGTGGAGTGGGCATTCTGTGTAGTACCTTGCATATGTATTGATTGATTGTTGGCTTGGCTTCGCAAGTGAAGATTTTGGAAGGGCTTTACCCATGCTTACAAGCACAATGACCAAGGGCATGTGGGATATGCAAAACTGGTTGGAAAAAAGGCAGCTTAGGCAATCAGGAAGTGTCCAACCAGGACTGTCATCTCCTGGGCAAACACGAGCAGCCCATGCCCTGCTCAGTACGAGAGGAACCGCAAGTTCAGACCCCTGGTATGTGAACTTGGCTGAGGAGCCAATGGCGCGAGGCTACTATCTGCGGGCTTATGACTGAATGCCTCTAAGTCAGAATTGCACCTTGACGTTTGATGTTGTGCTGTTGCATACGTATATTGCATATTAATGTGCCTTTTGGAACTTACCCTTCAATTTCAGTTTTTGGGAGAGCTTTGTGTTTTGTGCATTGTCTTACGATGGCATTTGGTACAGAAATAAGTGCAATTCAACATGTTATCCCGTGTGTACATAATTTGCAATACTAAAGTTGTGAGCACAGTGATTGTTTGACTCTTTCTGAAGAACTAACAACCGAAACTAGACTGACAGAAGTGATCCTGTTAATTCTTCCATTTGTTGGCTTGTGCAGGGGTTTTTTTTATATTGAGACAGTCTCTGCAAGTAGTATGGATTATAAATCACTAGCAGAACCAGCTGACCTGGGCTCGGTTGAATAGGTCTCAATGCTGTCTCTATGTGCTCTGTGGTAAAACTGAAATCTTTTTATACGCATGGTGAAAGGGCTATGGTGTATCATTTATAAGACTCTATTAGAATAGATTCAAACTTAAGTTGAATGATATTTCATTTGCTTGTGGAGTCTGTAGTAGTTTGCATGGATTGCTTGGTGCATCATTATATATTTTGTTGTCCTTAATTTTCATACTGAAATTAATAAAGCAGAAGGTGATGGTTACCAGATTTATCTTGTAATTTCTTTTTTTTTTCCTGCCATTATTTACGGCAGACGAAATATTTGCCTTTCATTTCAATTTTAAAACTTGATTTACAAAATAGCAGTATCTCACATGTTCTTTATGGTGAAATTAGAAATAGAGAGAATTCATTACTTTTAGATTTAAAGAATCAAAACCATTAGGAAGTTGTGCTGATTAGGTTTGTTAATATTTGCCTATACAATAATGTCTTTTTAGCATACTGAAAGAAAATCAGTTGTAGGTAGTAGGAGAACTTTATTAGGAGATCCACATATGACATATTTTAACATGAGCATTGCTAGAAGGAGCCCTGTGTTTCATTATGGAGATACTTCAGAGTGTTCAGAGGAAGTTCTGCTAAAAGTTTTGTGTCCTCAGCAATGTGAAAAATAAAGCAAGTGAATAAGGTGCCTGAAGGGACTATTTATATGTCCAACTGCAGTAAAATTTAGAGGTAACTGAGCTGCATTTAAAATACTGAAGGTAGAAGCTCCTGCATGGACTAATTTATTCAACACTTCAACTTTTATGCTTGTTCAGGCAACTTTAGGTGAGTAGAAGTCTTCAATGTAGACATCCTCAGGGATTCTAAACTTCAACCTGTGTTATAAAGCAAAGCTGCCTGTGATTCTTCTACCTACCAAATAAATGTGTATCTGTTGTTGTCAAAGGGAACCGTATTTAGTTGTTCTTGAGTTAACAATTTATTTTCAGAAAGGATATTAAGAGAGTAAGAGGAATTGAGATAGATAAATGGGCATTGAGGTCCCCTTCCTCCATATCTAAATCATTGTATTAGCTGCACGTCAGTGACTACATCATCAAACAATAAAATTGAAAGCAGTTGCAGCTCTCATAAAATTATGATCTTAATGGGAGTTTATTTCTTCAAGCAGCAAATCCAATTGCTGAGATCAGCATACTGGCAGCAGAAAATTAAAATGAAAGTAAAATTCTAACTGTCAGCCTCAGATGCAGAGCAATACAGCAGTAACCATTAAATTGTATTGTTCTCTCTACAGACGGAAAAGGATTGATGGTGATGACTTTTTTGACATTTCCAATACAACCCTGTTTCAGAGTCTGCTTTTTAAAGAATGATGTGCCTGCACAAGATACCCTTTGCCTTCTACAGTATTAGTCTTGGATTCATGTGTTTAATTTTTCCTGCTAATTCTTATGGAGTGGTCTAGCCCTTAAAAAGCTTACAAGTTTAGCTTTATTTTTTTCACAAACTAGAAAGGAGCTGAATCTGAAGCATGCCATGTCAGCTGCAGCACATTAGAAAGGCTCTCTGTCTTTTTATCTTGACAAATTAAAATATAATTGTACTGGTGTACAATTCAGCAACACCCCAGTGCCAAAAGTCTTGCCAGATGCTTCATGCAGCACTTGTGTCCACACATCCAGTATGAAGCTTGGCCTCTGCTGGGCACAGAGTGCACGGTGGGGCCAAATGGCTCTTGAGAGGCTGTGGAAGGCATCACACTGAAATTGCATGCTTGGCAAGGATTCAAAAGGTTTGTTTTTTTGCATTAGCAGTGGAAACTGGGAGGCTGGATTTTTTGAGGGTCCGTCAGTGTAGAAATTTAACAAACACAAGTCCTATGTTATACTCTAATTTTATGCATAATACTGAAGTTTATTTTAGAGAAAATGGTAAATCGTTCAGAATTCCAAGTACTTAACCAATTTCAGGTCTTGGGTGAACAGACAGAAAACATGTTTTCTTAAATTGTAGCTTTTAAAAATGTTTCCTTCAGCACTGGAAATACATGCTAGAAGTTAAATCTGGTGGTGACAGGCTACGAACACCATTTATAGGGCACTGTAACATTTTTGTATGCAGACTTGCATCCCATTAACAATCCCACTGTGAGTGTGATGGGGCACTGGAACAGGCTGCCCAGGGGGGCTGTGTCTGCCCCGTCCCTGGCAGTGTTCAAGGCCAGGTTTGACAGGCCTTGGTGCAACCTGGTCTAGTGAAGATGTCCTGCCACAGGAGTTGGAACTGGCTGTTCTTAAGATCGTGTAGGACTGTAAGGTCTTTTCCAATCCCAACCATTCTATGAGTCTATGAAAATAATTGTTAGGGTTGCAATAACAAGCCCTAAAATGGCAAGAAAGTACAAATCTGTAGATATTTCTGACATGCTCAGAACAGTGACATGAGCCACTACATTCTTTATGTGAATAGTTTGGGGGTTTTCCCCCTTACTTAGTTCCTCTCCTTGTATCTTCTATAATCTCCTTTCTTTATTTTCAGGTTACTGCAAATGTAATCAAGTTAGAGAATGGTTAGAAAAACCTCTGGGTACTATGGAGGTATTTTTGCTGGTGTTAGACTTTGCTGTGAAACAACATGACCACAGAACTGAGTTATAGTAATGAGCTTGGAGATGGTCTTGCTGGTAATGTTTTTTTTCTAACCAAGTTCATTAATGGCTGTTGTCATTCACCATTTTTCAAGCTATCCCAGAAGGGATAATTTTATACCTTTGAATGGAGACCAGACTGCATTTTACACTGTGCTTCCACATCACAAGGCGATGTTAGAGAAGAGATACATGTGTTTTGATCTGAGAATCTTTCTTTACTTCTTCAGTGCAACTTGCCCAGTCATCTCATGCTCTGCTTCTGGAAATATTATCTGGGCTTTTAAAACCACTGGGGGCAAACATGGTATGTCTTTGTCCTGGGTCACAGTGATGGATTTGATTTGATTTTCATGCTTTCATGCCAGTTGTGCATATCACATCTACATGAGGCTGTTTTATTTCTTATGAAAAGCAAAATCATGGAAGCAGTTTTTGTATTGCCGTAGTGGCTTTAATTGCTGGTGTACTTCAGAAAAACCTTTGCCCATTTCAAAAAGCCATTCAGCCCATGGGGCAGCCACACTCAGTCAGTCTGAGAGGAGTGCAATGTCTGCACAAAGATGGTAGCACTGATCCAGAGGCAGGTTCTGCAGTAAGAAAGTTGTGTTTAGGACAGGAGTCCAAATTTTAGATTCATGAGATCCCTTAGTGACTGCTGTCTATCTCAGGAAATGCACAAAGTCTAGAGCCACCTTAGTATCTGCATGCAAACTTCTCTAGATGCTTGAAGATGTGACTTTGGGGAAGTCTCATTAATTGTATTCAAACTAATTATATTTCTCTGATAATTGGAATGGGAATACGCATCTCTTGCCTTCCAGCTAATTGTCCTAACAAATGAACACATTGTCATGGTGTGTAGCAAGCAGCTGGAAACTAGCTCTGCTCATGTTCTTATTTGACCAAAAGATATATGACTTTAATTAGTGTGATGTCAAACTCAAGTTAATAAGCTCTGCTGAAAGAAAAGACATTGTAGCTGAGGCTTAGCACCATGCTAACATGATTGCATGGCTCCTCACACTTGAAGCTATGTGTTTGCAAGCCTGGTACCTCCAGTCTCTCTAAGCAAGAAATAGTGACTGATTCCTTACATAAGGGAGTGTGCTGAACGGGAAAGGCTGAATATGATCCCTCTGCTGCAAACATTCTTGTTTCATATTTTTTCTATTTCTTCTTCCATAAAAAAAAAAAAAAAAAAAAACGAAAAAAAAAAACAAACACAACTTTACTTTTAGGAGAAAATGTAACACATACAATTGCATACAACAACATGCAGTAAAACAGACAATAAAAAGAAACAATGTGTCTGTAAAACAGCCATGTAAAGCATGATTGGAAATACATTTCTGAGACAATGACGTCTTGGTGCTCCATATTTATTTTCTGTTGAATCTCCCAATCAGATGTGCTCAGTTAATAAGTCAAAGCAAGATTTTTTTATTACACCACACAGCATGCCCAGTGATTTATCTGAAATTCAAGCTGTGCTCATTCCACTTCCTACACCATATAAAAAGTTTGGGGTCAGAATTTCATTGGTGATCCTGTTGATGAATTTTGCAAATGAACATCTTTCTTTTCATAGAATCATAGATTGGCTTGGATTGGAAAGGACCTTAAGATCATCCAGTTCCAGCCCATCTGCCACGGGCAGGGGTGCCTCACGCTAAACAAGGCTCTGTCTAACCTGGCCTTGGACACTGCCAGAGATGGAGCATTCACCACTTCTTTGTTCAGCCTGTTCCAGTGCCTCACCACCCTCACAGTAAAGAACTTCCTCCTTATATCTAACCTGAACTTCCCCTGTTTTAGTTTAAACCCATTTCCTCTTGTCCTATCACTACAGTCCCTGATGAAGAGTCCTTTTCTGGCATCTAAGTTTCCTCAGCAGCTCCTTATCCATCCATGGAGGTTTCCTGGCCTTCCTGCTGCACTTCCTTCTAGTCAGGATGCAACACTCCTGAGCTTGGAGCAGGTGATTCTTGAATATCACCCAAGAGTCTTCGGCCTCCCTGCCCTCTAGGGTTATATCCCATGGAACCTTGCTAAGCAGGTTCCTGAAGAGGCCAAAGTCTGCTGTCTTGAAGTTCAGGGCAGTGAGCTTGCTGCACACTCTTCTCACTGTCCTGAGGATCTCAAACTTGACCATCTCATGATCACTGCAACCAAGG